>NW_027099364.1:0-137000 GCF_031753505.1 Anomalospiza imberbis
TCCTTGGGCAAGGCAGCTGTGCCGGCAGGGCCCGGGAGCTGTGCCGGCTGTGCCGGGCTGCCGGGGCTGCGGGACAGTCCCGCCGCGGCTGCGCTCACCACAGCCTGGCCCGCTCGGCTGCTTTTTCTTTCTAACCCTCCTGGGGAGGCTCTGAGATCTTCCCTTCCCTGATGGAAGTGCAGCTGCTGCCAAGGAAAACGTCCCCATACTGACTCAGTGCTCCCTTTGCTTCCCAGCTGTGCCATCTGCCATCCCTGTCCAGGAGAGCTGCTCTGCACGGGAGGAAGAGCCCGAGGGAGAGGCTTTGAAGATGGGGCAGCTGGGATCCCTCTGCTTGCTGTTCTGTTTAAAGTTATGTTGCAGTTATGTTTGTATTTATGCAGTTGGATGGGTATTTACCTTAGCACAGTGATATTTGTATATTTATAGACGGGTTTGGTTTATATATCTATTGATATATATCTATGTATGTATGTCTGTTGTATGTAGTATGTGATGTCTAATCTATATTTACATCTGTAGACTGTTATACTTGTATGTGCATTTATATATATGTGCATGTACATATGTATTTAATTTTATTTTAAGATGGATGGAGGGCATTGTTGTATAAGTCTATTGATTGAATTCTTAGTGTAGGGCTATTTAGAGAGGGTATGCATATTTCTGTATTTCTATATGGGCTCTACACTTGTAGAAATATGTAATAAATTAAGTTGTTAAATGTAATTGATCTTTGTGTATAGTGAGTTGCTGTAGAGGTTGGCAATAAATTAAGTTTTATTAACTGAAGTTGGTATTTGTATATTTTTACCTAGACTAATCTAGAATACCTAGAATAATCTAATAAATTCCTGGTTTTAACCTAAATTGAGATTTGTATACTTCTGTATTGCCAGTGTGGGTGTAGCAATTTGTAATAAATGACATTTTCCAATGGATGAAATGGATTCTCGTGTGTTTGTCGATCAGCAGTGCGGCTGTAGCAATCTGCAGGAAATGCCATTTGTCAAATGCAGTGGGTGTTTTGTGATTTGTGCCACCCAAAGCCAGGAGCAGATGTAAATGCAGGAGGATTTTGGCTATGAAAATCTCAGCCATGCCCAGCACATGCCCCACTTGCACTCAGGCTGGGCAAGGGAAGGGCAGATTTGGGATGGCAGCAGAGCCACACGTTGGCTCAGAACTCGCTGCAAAGGCCTGCTGAGGAGACTCCGGGACTCCACTGGGAGTAGAACTCCGAGCAGGAGCCACCCTGGCATCAGAAATCATTCACCATGAAAAAAAGAGAGCAAATGTGGCAAAGCAGATGTGGGGATGCTCTGTGAGTCTGATAAAATGCTCTCAATCACTGCTGCCTAGGCATGTCTCCTGCAAAAATATTCTGTTAAAAACTGAACACCTCCCATGAAAGATAGATTGTGCTTTCCCCTTCACTTACCTTGCTGTGCGAGTGGAGACACTCTGTCCTTCTCACTGAGAATTTGTGCCCCTCAGCACCTGACATTAACTCAAAGATTATGTACTACCACTTGGCACCATAAAGGAAAAGAGCCCTGCCCTCGTGACAGTGTTTGCAAAGTCTTCCCTCCTCCTGTCCCCACATGTCCCAAACGGAACCATGCCCTTGCTGTCCAAACTGTGCCTGGGGTGACTCAGGGCTCCAGGAGCTCAGGAGGGTGCAAGAGCACTGCAGGTGGAAGCTTTTGCAAAGCTTCCTGAGCATCAGTAAACTCTGGCTTTGCCAGGCTTCCCCTGGAATGTTGTCCTACTCAAGAATGATCTTGGAGGACACTGTGCCTCCAGCTCACTCAAGTAAAGTTTGTTTTCTTCAAGGCTTGAATAGAGGAAAATGAAAATTGTGATTGTTAGAGTGAAATTTGGGGTTTGGTGCAGCTGGGTTTGCTCCATTCTTCATTGTGGAAAGTAGGGTAAAAGCTTTAAATTCCCAGCAGAAGCTGACTACCAGCCCACACAGACCTGAATGAGGCCCAGGTGTGCTTGCTGCATGCTGGTCCAAGGGAAAAGCTGGACCCAAGTCCCCTTTTATTGCAGATGGAGCCTGTCTGTACTGTTGTCTCCAGGGCTGTCTGTGGTAAGACACGGCAATCCAGCCGGGAGCTGTGGCTATGAGAGTTCCAACAGCAACCTGCTTCTCCAGAGTGAGGGACGAGGTCAGCCCGAAAGCCTGAAAGGTGTTCTGGGTACTGGAGGAGGCCAGGCTGTCCTTGTGCAGGGATGGCCTTCAAGGGGGACCTCACACCTTGTGCTGCTGACAGAGGGCAGCTGGTGGCCTTCCACAAAATGCTTCTTTTGTCCAGCTCTTTGAAATGTTCCAGCCAGCAACAATTCCTGCTGCTCACACCAGCCCCTTTCCACACCAGGAGGATTTTTTTTTTGTGTAAGCAGCCTGACAGCTCAGTGGCAGGAGAATAAAATACTCAGCTGAGTGTTATCAACTCTCTGCCAGAAGCTGCATCCTCAGCCCCTTATCTCTTCAGTTGTCTCAGACATGGAGGAAGCGTCAGGAAATCACTGATCCTGGAAGGGAAAGCAGAAGGAGGAGTGTTGCCTTGATTTCTCAGGATTTTCTAAAGCCTTCTGAGTTTACATTCTTGTAGAGAATTTTCTCAGGCAACTTGCTGTAAACAACCTCTTGTTTTGCATTCCTTCATAGAGGCAGAGAAATTTGATAGACTGGTAGTTTGTCCAGTGTCATTGGAGACGTGGCACGTTCACCCTCCAATCCATTGGCACCTTTTGAAAACTAGAAATGATTGGAGTCAGAAGAAATAAATTAGTCTCTTCATTTTGACCAAAGCTGAGTGCAACATTTTTCCTTGTGTCCTCAGGTGACAGAGGCGAGGCAGTGGCTGCTCCCTGGGGCCTTGGGAGCAGTGAGAGCCATCCAAAATAGGATCTCTACTGGGCTGTGGAGATAAGAGTGACCAGCCAGCAATGCTCTGTGTGAGACTGGAGCCATCTGTGAATGTGAGCATGGAAAGCTGACCTTGCAAAACAGAGAAAAAGGGGTCCTTGGGTATTTGCCACAGCTTGGAGGGGCTCTGAGTCACCTGCTCCAGTGGAAGGCGTCCCTGCCCGTGGCAGACGGGGCTGGATCTAGAGGGTCTTTAAGGTCCCTTCCAACTCAAGCCCCTCTGTGAGTCTGAATTACAAACCCACGATGACAAAGAGAACACAGCAAACCTGGGTCCCGCTACATTATTGGAGGCCGCCGTAGTCACTTGTGTCACCTGGAGACTGGTTTGTATCTGGAGGAATTTTCATGGTCCCACAGTCTTTAGGTGTGACATTCCTGGTTTAGGGCCCCAAAAGATGCCAGAAGAGATTATTTGCAAGCACAGAATTGGTTAAGCTGCCTGTGAACCTGATGGGAGAAGTGTACTCATGTTATTGCAGTGTTTACCCTGTGCAGGTGATATTTAGTTTCCATTTGGAATCTGAAATGTTCTTGCACAATGCTTGTATATGCATAAATACTGGCTGTAAATCCTAATTCCATCTTCACGCAAGGATGTGTAATCCATCAGGAATATTTAACACGGAGCCATATTAGCTTTGGCCTTGATGGTACGGGTTGCTTAAAGTGTGTGATGAGTAATGGTAGCTCTAACAAATATCCTCTTGTTAATTTGTGCTGGGGAAGATGAAATAGGAAAACCTTATAAATATGATTGCCTGGCAAAAGATTTGGAAAATACAGACACTGAGATGAGAACTAGATTTGAAATAACAAACCTTGACTACTGAATAACTAGAAAACAATAGTATAGCCAGGTTGAAAGCAATCCCCCCTTCTGATTAAACAATGCCCTTTACCTGCAGATAGGTCCAAAGGTCAAATGGAATGCTCTGTCTCACCCCCAATGTCTGGTTCATCCCACACCTGTGGCCCTCCCCTGAAGTATCAGGTATCTGGGACCCCATTGGCCCAAGTCCTGTTCCAGCCCACCTTGAAGCCCCCTGATAAGGTGTGCCCAAGGGACCGGACGCTCTCTTGGACCTTCCCCTGGGACCCTCACCTGGAACCCTCGCTCCCTCTCTCTCCCTCTCCCTCTCTCCCTGGGCCTGCCACGAGTTGTGCCTGGCAACTCCAAGCAGGGCTTTTCATCCCTTTTAATAAACCACATCTTCTAAGACCTGACTTCATAGATCTCTCATCCATCCAAACCGCCCTGGAGTCCCGCGCTCTCTACAAATTTGGGTCAGTCCTTTATCAACCCTGTTGCATAGAAATCACTGTGTTTTAATCCCTGTGTTAGCTTTCACCATCCCCTTTCTCTTCTGAAAAATGGCTCAGAATGCTTCTGTTTGCTTCTGTATTGCTCCATTATGTTGACATGTAAGTTTTGCTGTATTTGCCTACAGAAGCCGTACAGCATGGAGGGAGATGCTGTCTTGGAACCACATCCAAGTGACCACAATTGCTTGAAAAGGCGACTTACCATCACTGTCACGAGCATGTGCAGGAGGTGCTCTGGCTGCTTGGTGTCCAATTCAACCCCAAAAAGATTCTATCCCAAGAAAGTATTTTTCAATCTAAAAAATGTTTTCATTTTAAGAAACAAGGAACTGCTCAACACTGAAATGGTTGTAGTTGCAAAGGAAGGCTGTTACAAATATTGGTTTATAACATAAAGGAAGGAAAAATCTTTGGTTAAAAAAAAAACTAACAAAGAAAGATATATGAAATAGTCAAATAAAGAACAACCAAAAAACAGCCATAAACCAAACATGCACCAATCCACCACCATCACTCCCCAAAACAAAAAGAATTCAACCAACCAAGCTACCAAACCCAAACTAAAGCCAAATATATCCAAGGAAATAGGGACTAATAGAAAAAAAAAAATTACTGTAGTAATTTTAAGCCCTGTGCTATCTTTCACCATCCCCTTTCTCTTCTGAAAAAAGTCTCAGAAAACGTTTCTCTTAGCACTAGTTTTCATGTTTCCTTATTAATGCTTTTCTCTTCAAGCCAGGTCTCCTAAGCTCTCAGAGATAAGCATTATACCCTTGGTAGCTCAGCTACCTCAGGTGGCATAAAGAAGCAGGATGGCTCCTGTGACAGTGTTGGAAACCAAAAGTTTTAATAAAAGGCAAAATAAAAAAGCTCTTTACCGAGAAAACCCGAGCCAGGGCAAGAGGTTCTTGCTCCTGCTAAAACACTTCACAAAAGCGATGAACTCTTTTGTTCTCTTCTTTTTCTAGGGAATTGCTTAGGTGGGACTTTTTGGCTCCTGTCCAATTAGCTATCCTTAAGTTTGAGGTGAAGTCCCTAAGGTCCTATGAGGTGTCTTAACCAAACTGAGGAGAGAACCTTCTGGGCTTTTTTCCTTTTTAAGGAGACAAAGGGTAACTTGTTTACTCCGTCAACAGGGGGCACATTCCTACGCCTGATGTTTATATTTAAGTGTTGTTTGCCTACAGAAGCCGTGCAGCATGAAGGGAGACGCTGGCTGGGGACCCACATCCCAGTGACTGCAATTGCTTGAAAAGCAGACTTACCCTCAGGAGCAGGAACAGGAGCTGGAGCAGGAGGTGTACCACCAGTTTTGGGTTCAAAGTGAGCTTGCAAAGTTTCTGTTTGGAGAAAGTAACTTTTAAAAAGTAAGGAAATGCAGAACACTGGAATGGTTAGGGTTGCAAGGAAAGGCTATTACAAAATGTTAATGGTTTCTAATAGAAAGAATGGGAAAAGACTTTGTTTAAAAAAAAAAAAAGAAAAGGAAAAGAAAGAAAAGAAAGAAAAAAACAAACCCCTTCCATTTCCCCCTGCCACGTGGCAGGTGATAGCCAGTTACCCCAAGGTCCTGGCCGTGCTCCTCCTGGCTGCTGCAAAAATTACCCCTGTCCTGGCCAGATCCAGGACACAGGATCTGCCCTGCGGGTCCTGGCTCTTTCTCTGGGTGAGAGACCCCCATGGCATCTGCCCCAGCAAAAGGGACTTCAGGACAACCGATTGCTTATTGACATTCCCCCCTCTGCCCTGCACATACTGAACTGGCAGGAAGGTGACCCACATGTCACTCTAGGCACACTCTAGGCAGCAAGGACAAAGAAAGTTTTTGAGGGGCCTGGGTCTTAAGGTCTTTTGTTCCAGGAGTACCACCTGTTACTTTCAGCTTCTGCTCAGGGATAACCAGTGACCTCCTTTTTGCTCTACACCAGACAAAACCATGTGTGGCACATAAACTGTCCCTTTTTTCCCCATTTATTTTCAAGTACATTCTCTCAATCAGGACCATGGTGGCTCCTGCTCTGAGGTGCATTGGCCATCCCTCTAGTACATTGTTTAGATGTTTTTTGAGAAATAGGCTCAAAATGCCACAGGGTTACTTCCTTCATTCTTGGAGCTAAATATGGAGTTCCTGTGCAAGGAAAAGGCACTCCCGTATGAGCAGTGCAAAGGGGTCAGTCAAATCTGATAACTGCAGAGCAGGGGTTGTCACCAATAACCTTTAAAAGATACAGAAAGGCTGTTGGACACTCTGGAGTCCAGTGTAACACCTCCATGGATTCCTTTAATGATTCCTACACAGGCTTTTCCAATAGTTCCTAATGGGGGATCCATAATCAACACCCTCCAGTCATTCCCAAAAAGGGACACAGGTGTGGGCTCTGGTGTTTGACAAATTGCTTCCTCCCTTTCTTTCCCCAAACTGCACTGTCCTTGTGAGTGGGACAGCCAGGAAATCAGACATGGGTAGGTATAGACATGGTCTTGAAAACAAATACAAGACGTCATTGAAAATGCGCTTTGGATGGTAATATTCAACACATTCTCAACTGCATGCTCTTATTCCCTCTCCCTGTAATGACTGGACAACACTTCTTTTTGGTGCCAGCTGGCTTAAATCAGGAATAATCTTGGGTAGGGGGGAAAATGACCATAAAACCATCATAAACTGAGTATAAAATGTTTATCTGCATGTGTCAGTAACTCCAACGGCCAGCTGCAGTCAGCACAATTATCAGCCTGTAATTGTGCTCAGGGCCAGCGTGGGCCTTTCCACGTCAGCTCCTCCTGCCCAGCACATGGGGGTCTGGGCTTGCTGCTGGCTTGTTTCCTTTAAGGAGACTGGGATGAGGAAAGGCTGGGGGGTTTTGTCAAAGAGATAATATTTGAGTGACCGTGTATGTGCTGGAAGCCTCACAGACTGACTGGCCCACGACAGGATCACCCAGTGCTGGGGCGGGGGGGCTGCACCTTGCTGCCCTGGTTAGGGGTGTTAAGCTGCTCCTTTGCCTCAGAGAGGGCCAAGTGCAGCACTTTTGCGCAGAAACACTTCATTAGCCCTGGTCTGCAAAGCTACTGCAGCAACTGGTGTGGCCAGAGCACCCCTTTCTGCACTTGGAAATGAGCTGAGTCAGTCATGGGACAAGGCAGGGCATTCCCCACGTGTGCCCATTGTGAATTCACTGTGCCCCGACTGTGTCGCATCCCGCTCCTCAGTGACATCACACCCAGCCTGGAACATGGAACTCCCCGTTTCCAAGGACGCATGGCTATTGTCACCAGCACACAGCAGGGCCGGTCAGACCCTTCGGCGGGTGCATCGAGAGCGGAGGTGTCGGAGCGATAGCGAGTGTTGTTCCAGCTTGGTTGGTTCTAGCACACGCTGTTCAAGAGGCCGATCCACACACTGAGTGGAGGTAATTATTTACAGTTCTGTGCAGAAAGGGGGGGGCTCAGGGACAAATTCACAAAGCCAGCACCACAAGAACCAGAGTGTCTTCAAATTTCTACATTTTAGCAAAGAAAGGAATTAGTGTTCACTGACTGCAAGTTCCCTAGTTCTCTTCATAATTAGTATTCTGTCTGCTGCTGGGTAATGATCCTCTCACTTCTCATGCTCAATAGTCTGCATGCTCAGACTCTCCCTTCTTCTTAGTGAGAGGCTTCTTGAGTGGATAGCCGTGGTCTGCCCCAGCTGGAATGGCCTTTTACCTCGCAGGAGGTGATTCAGCACAGTTTCTGCATTGGCTTTATCAGTTTGTTCCTTTCCTTGGGGATTCTGCCAAATGTCCTTGTGCCCATAAATTCTCCATTCTTTTTGTCCACCATCAGTGGTACATCCTTCTTCCCAAGCCTTGCTAACCTCCCCTGTGTCTGAGGAAACTGAAGCCTGTCAAGCCCTACACCTCCACAAGGCCATTCAGCCAAGAAGCAACCTGCCTTTCACAGGCCTGGCCATCACTTAGATCTTGTTGGCTACTTCTTGTTTCATGGGAATAATCTCCCTCCTTGTTGATGAGCCTTGAAAGCCACAAAGGAGAAACATCAGAGAACACATTTTCCTAACAAATATTTTGCATTTTGCAGATTTTTCAGCAGGATCAGTGGTTGTGTGGGAGCCAGAGCACCCGAGGCAGAGAGGGATGGCGGAGCTGTGGGCCTGGGCACGATCCAGAGCATTCCACAGGGCCCCAACCCGCACTGCGTCCCGCAGGGCCCCCAACAGCACTGCGATGCCCATCAGGGTGACCCAGGGGTCCCAGGACCAACAGGTGAGGGGCAGCTGTCGGGCTCTGCAGGTTGCCAGCGGGTGGGGGCTTGGCCATGGTGTTGGTGTCAGGTGCTGCTGACCCCGCGGGACCTGTCGGGCAGGGCTGGGGCCCCACTGGTGCTCCAAGGGCCCCTTTGAGGCAGCTGCCCCGGTGGAAACGACTCACAGGGATGACACGGAGGAGGTGCCAGTGGAAGTGGGAAGTTCTCTGATGGAAGGGGTTCTCAGGGATGCCATTGAGGAGGTGCCAGTGAAAGTCAGATGTTCTCCATGCTGGGACACTCAGGAAATTCATGCTCTGGGCATGGCTCTTGGTCAAAATGCATAGATTTCTCATTGTTCTGTGTTTGCCCTGCACTCACCGAACATGTCAGGAGAAAGGAAATGCTCTAACAGTATTTTTTACTATTAGGAGTAGCCATTTCTTTATTCTCAGCTGTGATGCATAGTGGATAGCTCCAGCTACATGCACACCATTATCAAAGCTTTTCCAAACAAAGAAATTTTAGCATTTTTAGCAGCCAAAGACATGAATCTTCATTGGTTCTAAATTACATCAGTTCTTCAATTACGTAATATTCTATCTTCTGTATTGATGTCTCTCTTCACATGGTAATTAGTGCACATCTTTCAGTCCATTTATCATAGCTTTTCAGATTTTTGCTAAGGCAATTTTGCCTACGGAATGAAGCAGTTGGATGGCAGTAGTTGTTTTCATTAAAAAATGTACTTAGGCTGATGAACATTTTAACCTCCAGCAGAATGCAATACATTCTGTACTAAATGATGAGATCAGCCAAGCAACCCAAATTTTGTAATATCTGATTAACCTAGGATAAACTGCTTCCATTTCACACCTGCAAAGAATTGCATCTAGAGCTGAGGACAAGAGAAAGGGCTCTCATGCCTGTTGAGAGTTGAAATTCACCTTATGCAGGTGAAATTCTTCTTGGAGCTGACTCCAGGATGTGCTTCCTTAATACCAAATAAATCCCAGCATCAGGTCGTGTCCAAAATTCTTACATTTTTGTCAACCACTCTCACCTGGATTGTTAGCTGAACACTGGCCAGTTCAGTTGTACTCAGGCACTTGATTTCAAGGGAAGCCTGTGCCTATAAATTCCAGCAATTGGGAAAGGATGACTTGCTACTTGAACGCTAGGCTGCATTAGAGGCTAAGGGAGGGTTGCTCTCTCAGGGCAGTTTTGTAGCCGGCTGCTTGCAGAGGGAGAACTGTGTCAAAGCAGCCCTTTTTAGTGATGTGACAGCAAGCCTTCTCAAATACAGCTCTTGTTTAAAGTGAAGGGCCTAGTTAATCAGCAGTGATGGAGAGTAGGCTGAAGTTTTTACAGAAAATATCTTTTTCCTTTTAGCCAAATGCCAGTGAGGCATTGCACAGTGGAAGTACGCAGAATGTCCAATTGAATAACCCACTTGGAGGTATGGTTGCCTTTCACATTTTGCTCAATATCTGTAAGACTTTCAACTTGGTAATTCATTTTTGCAGCATATTCTCGGGACAGGGGATCTCTTGTGTTCAGAGATCTTGGCTGGAGGTGGTATGCCCTCAGGTCAAGCTTGCAGTCTCTTGTCACTGCATGTAGCCACTGGTTTGTTTTCCCCTGAGAAAGCCTGCCAGTCCTTCCTTGTTCCCATACTGCTTGATGGGATGCAATTTGGAGCATTGAGGTCAAGGTTTGGACCACTCCATGCACCTAAATTCACTGCCTTGGTAGCTAAGCTTTTGATTTTGGAGTATCTAGGCACTGTCGTTATCCTTTAAATTTAATTGGGAATTGAAAGAAAATGACCTTGAGGAAGTTGAAAATGACCTTGAGGAAGTTGCGTAGAGAATTTCACAAGGTCAGCATGGGAAACTTTGCTTGATTTAATTTTTTTGTCTTGGTCGTTGATAAGCGAGTGTTGCCACAACACTGTGTTGGGTTCTTTTGAAGGAAATGGAAAGGAAGATACTGATGTCATCTTCCCCACGGATTCCAGCATTTCCCACAAAGCACAACGTGCTTGGGTGATGTCATTTGTTATTAATCTGCTCCCCTCCCAGTGCTGTTTCCCCAAGGAGCCTGGCTCCAGGCAGACTCGAGGTGCACATTCCCCGTACAGGCACTCAGTGGTGCTGCCTGCAGCAGTGAGCTGAGCCAGGTACAGCCAGCTGCCCGGAGAAAAGCAGGCTCTCACCTGGCTGTGGCTGCAGTCACCTGCCTGCAGGGACTTCCCTGCCACTGCAAGTGCAGCTCTTGCTCTGTCTTAGCCTCGTGCAGAGCATTTTAAAGTAGCATCATGGTGGCTTTCCGGAGAGACAAAGCTAAACTTCAGATTTCTCCCTGGGGACGTTCTGTTTCACATGTGGATGATGATTTGTGTGATTCTTGGTGGTGGTCTACACAGATCCTAAGGGAATATTTAACATTCAGTAACTGGGGTGTGAGGACTGGCAGTAGTGAGACAATTGTGGAACTTGGTGCCGCTTTGGCTTTAGGCTGGCACAGAGAAACTCAGGTGAGACAGGTCTGGTTGCTGGTAGGGTACAGGGTGCCTTTGCAACCTGCTCCATGCAGTACCAGTTAGGGACTGGGCTTTGTCACAGAATCAGAGAATCAGAATCAGAGTCGGAAGGGATCCACAAGGATATGCAAGTGCAGCTGTGTCCCCAAGAATCCCACCAGGTGCCTGTGGAACTTGTCCAAATGTTTTCTGAGCTCTGGTGGACTTGGTACCATGAGCAGCCTTGTGGGGAGCCTGTCCCAATGCCTGATCACCCTCTGGGTGAAGAACTCTTACCTAATTTTCATCTTAATGCTTGGTTATGGTTTCAGGTAATTTTCTTTAAAAGTCATTCAGGGGTATGGTTTTAGGAGGTGTTTTGTTTGAATGCTGTGGGAAGTTTCTTTATCCACATTGGATTGAACTTCTCAAACATTAGTAGTGTCTTCACTCGACAACTGGCATGTTTACAGTGTTCTCAATAATTGAAGTGTGTGATGTTTTTGCAATTAGGTTTGCAGACAAATACCAGAGAGGCATGGTCCAAGGAACAGGAAGTGGAGAAAGGCATTAAAAATTTGACCTACATTGAAAGACTGAAGGAGCGTGTAAAGAAAGGTCAGTCTCCGTGTGTGTGATGGCAGGGACAAAGCTCCCGGATTTCTCACCAATACGCATGAAGTCTCCAGCAGCCACTAAGCAGGAGTTCCTGGTTTCAAAACAGCGCCTGCTGCGTCATATCCCCTCCCTTGACCTGCTGGCCACGCTTCACCTGATGCAGCCCAGGACACGGTTGCCTTTCTGGGCTGCCAGCACACGTTGCCAGCTCATGCCCAGCCTCTCATCCACCAGCACTCCCAAGTCCTCCCCACCTTCATCCCAGCCACCCCATCCCATCGCAGCATCCCTGCCCAGCAGGGACAGGCCATGTCCCAACTCCAAAGATGCAGCACTTTGCACTTGGCCTTGTTGAATCTGATGAGGTTCCCAGGGCCCTACTTGCCAAGGTTCTCCATGTCCCTCTGGATGGCATCCCAGGCCTCTGGTGTTGTCAAACTTGCCAAAGGTGCATTTAATCCCACTGTCCATATCATTCTTATGGACATCATATGAAGTCATATGAAAACCTCAAAGAAATCCTCAAAACTTGTTGTTTATCTAGAATAGCTGGCAGTGATAAATTCTTTGTAATGTTGTTGCTTCTCATGCCTTATTTGAACCCTCCCTCTTTTCCTTGCACTGTTGAACTGCTTGATGAAGTAACTTCACAGGGTGAAGCTCTCAAGTGGGTGAAACACTTAGCTGGGACAAGTTTCAGAGGAGAGAATTTTGGTAGCTGCACAGGGCAGTATTTCATTTGAACGGACTTGGTGGCCTCTCAATGGTATTTGCTTCTACTGGGGTCTGTGGGGGTTGCCTTCCAGGGAAGGGTGTTCCAGGCAAATCCTACATGAGAAAGGTGGTGGCCCAACTTTGAGCACAGAGTTTCTTTGCTCTTGTGTGGATTGAGTCTTCAACTTCCTTGGCACCTATTATTTCTCATAATTTTCTAGCTGTCCTTTTAGTGCCACTGGTATTTCTTTATTACAGCCATTCATCCGATTCACATTGACTGAAGGATGCAGTGGCTGTTTCCTTCCTTGTTCAATAGTCCCCATCAGTGTAGGCTGTTGCTGAATTATGCAAGCATTACCGCATCGAGTAGCAATATTTCCTTTTTAGCTAGGAAAAAATGATGGTAAGATTTCAAAGCTCAGCTCCTTAGAGGGCAAGAGATGAAAGAAAATTCTCCTTTCTGTTTCTTCTTGTTAATGTTTAAGGAGATTTTTTGCAGTGTGAACTGCCTCAAGATACTGGTTTGCATTCTGAAAGGACTTTGTGAACAGCACTACATCCCGAAAACGGTTATTCACATTTTTCTTAACTTCATAGGGAGGGGGTGTTATTTTTTGCTATACATGAAAAACCAGTAGGGAGAACTTGCTGAGCTCTTATACTCACACCCTTCCTTCTCTTCCCACACCGCCTTAGTTCTGCTTTTAAGAAGTGAATTCCTGATTCTGGGTATCTTTGTTACTTTTAAGCTGTTGAAGTGTAGCTCTAGGTAGGTTATCTCCTGTAAGAGTTCCATAGGAAGCTGTAGTTTCCTCTGAGCAGACACTTGAGAAAGAAAAGCAGTTCTGTTTGCAGAGACAAATGCCAGCATCCTGTGGTGCTTCATGGGATGATGAAAACATGCCCCGTTACAGGTCCAGGCTGTGCTCTGCCATGGCAATGTAGCTGGGTGAAACAAGAGGGCAGCAGGAGTCCTCCTGAGGGTGGAAAAATATGGACTTGCTCATGGAGATGATGTTCTCTGGGTCCTACTCAAAAGAAGACAGAAAGGAAAAACCTGGCCTCTCCATGTATTTCAAATGGTGAAGACTGAGAGTTCTGGCATAGTGTACCTTGATTCTCAAAGCTGCATTAAAGACCAAAAAACCTGGATCTCTGGTGCAGGGAGAGGTTTTCATAGCATCCATTTCCTCCATGCTTGCAGCACTTTGGCATTTTCTTGCATCCAAATTTCTACAGCCCAAATGGACCACACCTGTTTAATCTTGTTGCCTCTTACATGACAGCTGCTTTGTTCTTCACATCAAACAAAAGTCCTGGAAAACTGGTGCATGATTTTCTTTTCAGCTTTGCTTTAGCTTTGCACTACCAGTTTTACATCTGTAGTCTGCCTTTAGGTGTAGTGAATATTAACGTTTTAAATGTCTGCCCGTAGGTAGCCAGCCTGGGTGCAAATGAGAATTCTTTCAGTCTGAAGGAACATTTCTTCAAAGATATTCAGGTTGATTGGCCTGGCTACGGTGAAAGAGATAGAAAGACATTGGAGGTGACCCTTTTTCAGTAAGTTCAGTCAGGACAACAGCCATTTCAAAAAAAACCCTCTGGGAAATGAAGGTCTGTTTTTGCTGTGAGGAAAGAGCAATGACTGCTGATATTTTTGCCTTGTAACCTAAAATGTTGGACCATCCTTACAGAAAAACATCTCCATCTCCAAATGCCACCAGCACCAGCCAGTCACCGTCTCTGGGACCTTCTGAAAGAAATACTCCACCGAGAACGGCTCAGGTATTTTGTGAATTTTTAAACATTCTCTACCCTAGATGATGTTTTATCCCACTTGCTCTTGGTGTCCAAGCTGTGATATGAAGCAGTAGTGTTGTCTTTATATCATATAAACCCGAAGTGTGTACTTCTAATGGGATTCCTGTATACTTTTCAAGATGCTTACAATGTCAAAGCCTGCAACAAGCTTGCACACATGACTTGTTTCTTATGGTGCGTAGGAAACTCTGCTAAGGACAAGGTGTGGACATGTTTTTGGTACCTAGCTGTGTCTGTGCAGGGTTCTTGACGATATGGCAGCTCTAGTACCTAAATCATGCACAGTAATGCCAGTGCTACTGTTTGAAGAGAAATCTTAGGGAAGTCTAGCATAAGGACATATTCCAGTACTGAGGCATTTGTAGGAAACTTGTTTTTCTGTCCTAAGCAGCAT
The DNA here is from genome assembly GCF_031753505.1 of Anomalospiza imberbis. Taxonomy (NCBI): domain Eukaryota; kingdom Metazoa; phylum Chordata; class Aves; order Passeriformes; family Viduidae; genus Anomalospiza; species Anomalospiza imberbis. Next base: position 14,587 of record NW_027099364.1, read on the forward strand.
TTAGGCTCCCATTTTGATTCAGGCTATCCCATATGTGAGGAGGGGACTCTGAATCATCAGGGAATACCTTGGACTTGTCAGGCTTAAAATCAAGAGATGGCCAGTACAAGAGGGCAAGGAAAAAGGTTTGAAAGAATCTTGGAAAACACTGCATGAAAGGTATATTTTCTATGCCTTAAAAGAATACTCTTTAAACAGGAGGGAGGACACAGCTCTGGTTTTCCCTAGTTCTTTTCCAAGTCAGAGCAGGAAATGCTGCAGTGCCCAGCATCCTCTTATGTCCTACCTCCATGCCCACAGCATTTCTGTCAGCAGTTTCTGCAGCTCTGTCGTATCACAATGGAATCCTTGATTTCTTCATGTGACAATGGCTTCCTGGCACAATATTGCCTTACTTGTGTGTTTAATCATCTTCCATCATGTTACAATGGTCTTCTTGGAATGAAAAGCTCCACTGTTTCACAGTGGCTCCTTGGATCTATGTGGTTCTCTTAGGCACCACTGGAATCCTTGCTTTCTTCATGTCACAATGCCTCCTTGGCTCCATGTAGCCTTACCTGTTGGTTCAGTCATCTTCCATCATGTCACAACGGTCTCCTTGGTCTCAAAAACCTCCATTGTGTCACAGTGGCCCCCTGTTCTATGCGGTTTCTCGTATCGCAATGCAATCCTTGATTTCTTTGTGACACAATGGCTACTTGGCGCCATTTTGCCTTACCTGTGAGTTTGATCATCTTCCATCATGTCACAATGGCCTCCTTGGCCTGAAAGAGCACCACTGTGTCACAGTGGCCCCTTGGTTCCATGTGGTCCTGTTAGGCCACAATTAAAAACCTTGCGTTCTTCATGTCACAATGCCTCCTTGGATCCATGCGGCTTTACCTGTTGGTTCAATCATCTTCCATCATGTCACAATGGTCTCCTTGGTTTCAAAAAGCTCCACTGTGTCACAGTGGCCCCTTGGTTCCATGCGCTTCTGTCGTGTCACAATGTTAACCTTGCTTTCTTCATGTCACAGTGGCTCCTTGGCTCCATGTGGCCTTACCTGTGAGTTCAATCATCTTCCATCATGTCACAATAATTCCTTGGTCTGAAAAAGCTCCACTGTGACACAATGGATCCTTGGCGCCAGGTATCCTATCATATGGGTTCAATCATCTTCGATCATGTCACAAAGGGTTCCTTGGTTTATCGCCATGGCCCCGTGCTTCCATTCAGTTCTGTATTCCACAATGGAATCCTTGCTTTCTTCATGTCACATTGCCTCCTTGGCTCCATGTGGCCTTTACGTTTGTGTTCAACCATCACGTCAGCATAGTCTCCTTGGATTGAAAAAGCTCTACTGTGCCACCATGGCTCCTCCGTTCCATGTGGTCTTACCTGGAGGTGTAATAATCTTCCATCATGTCACAATTGACTCCTTGGTCTGAAAAACCTCCACTGTGTCACAGTAGTGCCATGGTTCCATGTGGTTCTGTAGGGACACAGGGGAATCCTTGCTTTCTTCATGTCACAATGCCTCCTTGGCTCCATGTGGCCTTACCTGTTGATTCAATCATCTGCCATCATGTCATAATAGTCTCCTTGGATTGCAAAGCTCTACAGTGTCACCATGGCTCCTCATTTTAATGTGGCCCTACCTGTGAGTTCAATCATCTTCCATCATGTCCGAATCGTCTCCTGAGGTTGAAAAAACTCCCCTGTGTCACAGTGGCTCCTTGGTTCCATGTGGTTCAGTCAGGCCACAGTGGAATCCTTGCCTTCGTCATGTCACAATGCCTCCTTGGCTCCATGTGGCCTTACCTGTTGGTTTATTCTTCTCCCATCATGTCATAATGGTCTCCTTGGTCTGAAAAAGCTCCAATGTGTCACAGGGGCCTCTTGGTTCCATGCGCCATGTGTTTCTGTTGTGTCACAATGGAGTCCTTGCTTTCTTCATATCAAAATGACTCCTTGACTGCATGTGGCCTTACCTGTGAGTTCAATCATCTTCCCTCATGTCACAATAATTCCTTGGTCTGAAAAAGCTCCACTGTGACACAATGGATCCTTGGCTCCAGGTATCCTATCATATGGTTTCCATCATCTTCGATCATGTCACAAAGGGTTCCTTGGTTTATCGCCATGGCCCCGTGCTTCCATTCAGTTCTGTATTCCACAATGGAATCCTTGCTTTCTTCATGTCACAATGCCTCCTTGGCTCCATGTGGCCTTTACGTTTGTGTTCAACCATCACGTCAGCATAGTCTCCTTGGATTGAAAAAGCTCTACTGTGCCACCATGGCTCCTCCGTTCCATGTGGCCTTACATGGAGGTGTAAAAATCTTCCATCATGTCACAATGGTCTACTTGGACTGAAAAACCTCTACTGTGTCACAGTGGCTCCTTGGTTCCATGTGGTTCTGTTAGGTACCACTGGAATCCTTGCTTTCTTCATGTCACAATGCCTCCTTGGCTCCATGTGGCCTTACCTGTTGATTCAATCATCTGACATCATGTCATAATAGTCTCCTTGAATTGTAAAAGCTCTACAGTGTCACCATGGCGCCATGATTCCATGTGGCCCTACCTGTGAGTTCAATCATCTTCCATCATGTCACTATAACTCCTTGGTCTGAAAAAGCTCCACTGTGTCAGGTGGCCCATTGGTTCCATGCGCCATGTGGCTCTGTAGAGTCACAAGGGAGTCCTTGCTTTCTTCATGTCAAAACAACTCCTTGGCTGCATGTGGCCTTACCTGTGTGTTCAATCATCTTCCATCATATCACAATGGACTCCTTGGTCTGAAAAAGATCTTCTGTGTCGCAGTGGCTCCTTGCTTCCATGTGGTTCAGTTGGGCCACAGTGGAATCCTTGCTTTCTTCATGTCACAATGCCTCCTTGGCTCCATGTGGCCTTACCTTTGAGTTCAGTCATCTTCCATCGTTTCACAATAATCTCCTTGGTTTGAGAAAGCTCCAGAGTGTCACCATAACTCCGTGATTCCATGTGGCCTTTCCTGTTGGTTCAATCACCTTCCACCATGTCACAATGGTCTCCTTGATTTCAAAAAGCACCACTGTGTCACAGTGACCCCTTAGTTCCATGCGGTTCTCTCATGTCACAATGGAAATCTTGCTTTCTTCGTATCACAATGGCTCCTTGGCTCCATGTGGCCTTACCTGTTGGTTTAATCATCTTCCATCATGTCACAATAACTCCTTGGTCTGAAAAAGCTCCACTGTGTCACAGTGGCCCCTTGGTTCCATGCGCCATGCGGTTCTGTTGTGTCACAATGGAATCCTTGCTTTCTTCGTGTCAAATCGACTCCTTGAATGCATGTGGCCGTACCTGTGTGTTCAATCATCTTCCATCATATCACAATGGTCTCCTTGGTCTGAAAAAGCTCCAATGTGTCCCAGTGGCTCCTTGGTTCCATGTGATTCTGTTAGGCCACAGTGGAATCCTTGCTTTCTTCATGTCACAATGCCTCCTTGGCTCCATTTGGCCTTATCTCTGAGTTCAATCATCTTCCTTCATGTCACAATAATCTCCTTGATCTGAAAAAGCTCCAGTGTTTCACAGTGGCTCTTTTATTCCATGTGGCCTTACCTGTTGGTTCAATCATCTACCACCATGTCACAATGGTCTCATTAGTGTGGAAAAGCAGCACAGTGCACAGATGGCCCATTGGTTCCTTGCTGTTCTGTCGTATCACAATGGCATCCTTGCTTTCTTCGTGTCGCAATGCCTCCTTGACACCATATGGTTTTTCCTGTTGGTTCGATCATCTTCCATCATGTCACAATGGTCTCCTTGGTCTGAAAAAGCTGCACTCTAGTCTCAGTGGCCCCTTGGTTTCATGTGGTTCTGTTAGGCGCTGCTGGAAACCTTCCTTTCTTCATTTCACAATGGCTCCTTGGCTCCATGAGGTCTTACCTCTAGGTTCAATCATCTTCCATCATGTCACATTGGTCTCCTTGGTCTGAAAAAGCTCCCCTGTGTCACAATGGATTTTTAGCTCCATGTGTCCTTTCTCATGGGTTCAATCATCTTCCATCATATCTCAAAGGCTTCCCCGGTTTATCACTGTGGCCCCTTGCTTCCTTGCGGTTCTGTATTCCACATTGGAATCCTTGCTTTTTTCATGTCACAGTTGCTCCTTGAATCCATGTTTCCTTACCTTTGGCCACAGTGGACTCCAGTGAGTTCAATCAACTTACATCATGTCAAAATGGTCTCCATAGACTGAAAAAGCACCACAGTGCCCAGGTGGCCCAATGGTTCCATGCGGTTCTGTGGTATCAGATTGGAATCCTTGCTTTCTTCATGTCACAATGGCTCCTCGACACCATATGGCCTTTCCTGTGAGTTAGACCATCTTCCATCATGTCACAATAACTCCTTGGTCTGAAAGAGCTCCACTGTGTCACAGCGGCCCCTTGGTTCCATGCGCCATGTGGTTCTGTTGTGTCACAATGGAGTGCTTGCATTCCTCGTGTCAAAACGACTCCTTGGCTCCATGTGGCCTTACCAGTGAGTTCAATCATCTTCCATCATGTCACAATGGTCTTTGGTCTGAAAAACCTCCACTGTGTCACAGTGGCTCCTAGGTTCCATGTGGTTGTCTTAGGCCGCAATGGAATCCTTACTTTCTTCATGTCACAATGCCTCCTTGGCTCCATGTGTCCTTACCTGTTGGTTCAATCATCTGCCATCATGTCATAATAGTCTCCTTGGATTGCAAAAGCCCTACAGTGTCACCATGGCTCCTCCTTGACTCCATGTGGCCTTACCTGTTGGTTTAATCATCTTCCATCATGTCACAATAACTCCTTAGTCTGAAAAAGCTCCACTGTGTAACTGTGGCCCCTTGGTTCCACGCTCCATGCGGTTCTGTCATGTCACAATGGAGTCCTTGCTTTTTTTGTGTCAAAAATAATACTTGGCTCCGTGTGGCCTTACCTGTGAGTACAATCATCTTCCATCATGTCACAATCGTCTCCTTGGACTGTAAATACTCCTCTGTGTCCCAGTGGCTCCTTGGTTCCATGTGGTTCTGTTAGGCCACAGTGGAATCCTTGCTTTCTTCATGTCAAAATGCCTCCTTGGCTCCATGTGGCCTTACCTCTGAGTGCAATCATCTTCCATCATGTCACAATAATCTCCTTGGTTTGAGAAAGCTCCAGAGTATCACCATAGCTCCTTGATTCCATGTGGCCTTACCTGTAGGTACAATCATCTTCCATCATATCACAATGGTCTCCTTGGTTTCAAAAAGCACCACTGTGTCACAGTGGCCCCTTAGTTCCATGCGGTTCTGTTGTGTCACAATGGAATCCTTGCTTTCTTCGTGTCACAATGGCTCCGTGGCTGCATACGGCCTTACCTGTTGGTTTCATCATCTTCCATCATGTCACAATAAGTCCCTGGTCTGAAAAACCTCCACTGTGTCACAATGGATCCTTGGATCCATGTGTCCTTTCTCATGGGTTCAATCATCTTCCATCATGTCACAAAGGATTCCTCCGTTTATTGCCGTGGCCCCTTGCTTCCATGCAGTTCTGTATTCCAAAATGGAATCCTTAGATTCTTCGTGTCAAAATGGATCCTTGACGCCATATGGCCTTTCCGGTGAGTTTGAGCATCTTCCCTCATGTCATAATAACTCCTTGGTCTGTAAAAGCTCCACTGTATCACAGTGGCCCCTTTGGTTCCATGCGCCACGCGGTTTTGTCGTGTCACATAGGAGTCCTTGCATTCTTCGTGTCAAAACGACTCCTTGGCTGCATGTGGCCTTACCTGTGAGTTCAATCATCTGACATCATGTCATAATTGCCTCCTTGGATTGAAAAAGCTCTACAGTGTCACCATGGCGCCATGATTCCATGTGGCCTTACCTGTTGGTTTAATCATCTTCCATCATGTCACAATAACTCCTAAGTCTGAATAAGCTCCAATGTGTCACAGTGGCCACTTGGTTCCATGCGCCATGTGGGTCTGTTGTGTCACAACGAGTCCTTGCCTTCTTCATATCAAATCGACTCCTTGAATGTATGTGGCCTAACCTGTAGTTCAATCATCTTCCATCACGTCACAATGGTCTCCTTGGTCTGAAAAAGCTCCAATGTGTCACAGTGGCTCCTTGGTTCCATGTGGTTCAGTTGGGCCACAGTGGAATCCTTGCTTTCTTCATGTCACAATGCCTCCTTGTCTCCATGTGGCCTTACCTCTGAGTTCAATCATCTTCCATCATGACACAATAATCTCCTTGGTTTGAGAAAGCTACAGAGTGTCACCATGGCGCCATGATTCCATGTGGCCTTACCTGTTGGTTCAATCATCTTCCACCATGTCACAATGGTCTCCTTGGTTTCCAAAAGCTCCATTGTGTCACAGTGTCCCCTTGGTTCCATGCAGTTCTGTCATGTCACAATGGAATCCTTGCTTTCTTCATGTCACAATGGCCCCTGGCTGCATGAGGCCTTGCCTGTTGGTTTCAGCATCTTCCATCATGTCACAATGACTCCTTGGTCTCAAAAAGCTCCACTGTGTAACTGTGGCCCCTTGGTTCCATGCGCCATGCGGATCTGTCGTGTCACAATGGAATCCTTGCTTTCTTTGTGTGAGAACGGCTGCTTGGCTTCAAGTGGCCTTACCTGTGTGTTCAATCACTTCCATTGTGTCGCAATGGTCTCCTTGGCCTTAAAAAGCTCCACTGTGTCACAGTGACTCCTTGGTTCCATGTGGTTCTATTAGGCACCACTGGAATCCTTGCTTTCTTCATGTCACAATGCCTCCTTGTCTCCATGTGGCCTTACCTCTGAGTTCAATCATCTGCCATCATGTCATAATAGTCTCCTTGGATTGAAAAAGCTCTACAGTGTCACCATGGCGCCATGATTCCATGTGGCCTTTCCTGTTGGTTCAATCATCTTCCACCATGTCACAATGGTCTCCTTGGTTTCCAAAAGCTCCGTTGTGTCACAGTGGCCCCTTGGTTCCATGCAGTTCTGTCATGTCACAATGGAATCCTTGCTTTCTTCATGTCACAATGGCCCTTGGCTCCATGTGGCCTTGCCTGTTGGTTTCAGCATCTTCCATCATGTCACAATGACTCCTTGGTCTCAAAAAGCTCCACTGTGTAACTGTGGCCCCTTGGTTCCATGCACCATGCGGATCTGTCGTGTCACAATGGAATCCTTGCTTTCTTTGTGTGAAAACGGCTGCTTGGCTTCAAGTGGCCTTACCTGTGTGTTCAATCATCTTCCATCATGTCACAATCGTCTCCTGAGTTTGAAAAAACCCCACTGTGTCACAGTGGCTCCTTGCTTCCATCAGGTTCACTTAGGCCACAGTGGAATCCTTGCTTTCATCATGTCAAAGTGCCTCCTTGGCTCCATGTGGCCTTTACCTCTGCATTCAGCCATCTTCCATCACGCTACCATAATCTCCTTGGCTTGAAAAAGCTCTACAGTGTCACCAGGGCTCCTTAATTCCATGGGGCCATATCTGTTAGTTTAATCATCTTCCATCTTATCACAATAACTCCTTGGTCTGAAAAAGCTCCACTGTGTAACAGTGGCCCCTTGGTTCCACGCGCCATGCGGTTCTGTCATGTCACAATGGAGTCCTTGCTTTTTTTGTGTCAAAAATAATACTTGGCTCCGTGTGGCCTTACCTGTGAGTACAATCATCTTCCATCATATCACAATGGTCTCCTTGGTTTCAAAAAGCACCACTGTGTCACAGTGGCCCCTTAGTTCCATGCGGTTCTGTTGTGTCACAATGGAATCCTTGCTTTCTTTGTGTCACAATGGCTCCCTGGCTGCATACGGCCTTACCTGTTGGTTTCATCATCTTCCATCATGTCACAATAAGTCCCTGGTCTGAAAAACCTCCACTGTGTCACAATGGATCCTTGGATCCATGTGTCCTTTCTCATGGGTTCAATCATCTTCCATCATGTCACAAAGGATTCCTCCGTTTATTGCCGTGGCCCCTTACTTCCATGCAGTTCTGTATTCCAAAATGGAATCCTTAGATTCTTCGTGTCACAATGGCTCCTTGACACCAAATGGCCTTTCCGGTGAGTTTGAGCATCTTCCCTCATGTCATAATAACTCCTTGGTCTGTAAAAGCTCCACTGTGTCACAGTGGCCCCTTTGGTTCCATGCGCCATGCGGTTTTGTCGTGTCACATAGGAGTCCTTGCATTCTTCGTGTCAAAACGACTCCTTGGCTGCATGTGGCCTTACCTGTGAGTTCAATCATCTTCCATCATGTCCCAGTTGACTCCTTGGTCTGAAAAAGCTCCACTGTGTCCCAGTGGCTCCTTGGTTCCATGTGGTTCTGTTAGACCACAATGGAATCCTTGCTTTCTTCATGTCACAATGACTCCTTGGCTCCATGAGGCCTTACCTCTGAGTTCAATCATCTGACATCATGTCATAATTGCCTCCTTGGATTGAAAAAGCTCCATCATGAGTGTCACCATGGCGCCATAATTCCATGTGGCCTTACCTGTTGGTTTAATCATCTTCCATCATGTCACAGTAACTCCTTAGTCTGAATAAGCTCCAATGTGTCACAGTGGCCACTTGGTTCCATGCGCCATGTGGTTCTGTTGTGTCACAACGAGTCCTTGCTTTCTTCATATCAAATCGACTCCTTGAATGTATGTGGCCTAGCCTGTAGGTTCAATCATCTTCCATCACGTCACAATGGACTCCTTGGTCTGAAAAAGCTCCAATGTGTCACAGTGGCTCCTTGGTTCCATGTGGTTCAGTTGGGCCACAGTGGAATCCTTGCTTTCTTCATGTCACAATGCCTCCTTGTCTCCATGTGGCCTTACCTCTGAGTTCAATCATCTTCCATCATGTCACAATAATCTCCTTGGTTTGAGAAAGCTACAGAGTGTCACCATGGCACCATGATTCCATGTGGCCTTACCTGTTGGTTCAATCATCTTCCACCATGTGACAATGGTCTCCTTGGTTTCCAAAAGCTCCATTGTGTCACAGTGTCCCCTTCGTTCCATGCAGTTCTGTCATGTCACAATGGAATCCTTGCTTTCTTCTTGTCACAATGACCCTTGGCTCCATGTTGCCTTGCCTGTTGGTTTCAGCATCTTCCATCATGTCACACTGACTCCTTGGTCTCAAAAAGCTCCACTGTGTAACTGTGGCCCCTTGGTTCCACGCGCCATGCGGATCTGTCGTGTCACAATGGAATCCTTGCTTTCTTTGTGTGAAAACGGCTGCTTGGCTTCAAGTGGCCTTACCTATGTGTTCAATCATCTTCCATCATGTCACAATCGTCTCCTGAGTTTGAAAAAACTCCCCTGTGTCACAGTGGCTCCTTGGTTCCATTTGGTTCAGTCCGGCCACAGTGGAATCCTTGCCTTCGTCATGTCACAATGCCTCCTTGGCTCCATGTGGCCTTACCTGTTGGTTTATTCTTCTTCCATCATGTCATAATGGTCTCCTAGGACTGAAAAAGCTCCACTGTGTAACTGTGGCCCCTTGGTTCCATGCGCCATGCGGATCTGTCGTGTCACATAGGAGTCCTTGCTTTCTTTGTGTGAAAACGGCTGCATGGCGCCATGTGTCCTTACCTGTGGGTTCAATCATCTTCTATCATGTCACAATCCTCTCCTGAGTTTGAAAAAACCCCACTGTGTCACAGTGGCTCCTTGGTTCCATCAGGTTCACTTAGGCCACAGCGGAATCCTTGCTTTCGTCATGTCAAAGTGCCTCCTTGGCTCCATGTGGCCTTTACCTCTGCGTTCAGCCATCTTCCATCACGCTACCATAATCTCCTTGGCTTGAAAAAGCTCTACAGTGTCACCAGGGCTCCTTAATTCCATGGGGCCTTATCTGTTAGTTTAATCATCTTCCATCATATCACAATAACTCCTTGGTCTGAAAAAGCTCCACTGTGTAACAGTGGCCCCTTGGTTCCACGCGCCATGCGGTTCTGTCATGTCACAATGGAGTCCTTGCTTTTTTTGTGTCAAAAAGAATACATGGCTCCATGTGGCCTTACCTGTGTGTTCAATCACTTCCTTTTGTCGCAATGGTCTCCTTGGCCTTAAAAAGCTCCACTGTGTCACAGTGACTCCTTGGTTCCATGTGGTTCTATTAGGTACCACTGGAATCCTTGCTTTCTTCATGTCACAATGCCTCCTTGGCTCCATGTGGCCTTACCTCTGAGTTCAATCATCTGCCATCATGTCATAATAGTCTCCTTGGATTGAAAAAGCTCTATAGAGTGTCACCATGGCGCCATGATTCCATGTGGCCTTACCTGTTGGTTTAATCATCTTCCATCATGTCACAATGGTCTCCTTGGTCTGAAAAAGCTCCAATGTGTCACAGTGGCCACTTGGTTCCATGCGCCATGTGGGTCTGTTGTGTCACTACGAGTCCTTGCTTTCTTCATATCAAATCGACTCCTTGAATGTATGTGGACTAACCTGTAGGTTCAATCATCTTCCATCACGTCACAATGGTCTCCTTGGTCTGAAAAAGCTCCAATGTGTCCCAGTGGCTCCTTGGTTCCATGTGGTTCAGTTAGGCCACAGTGGAATCCTTGCTTTCTTCATGTCAAAATGCCTCCTTGGCTCCATGTGGCCTTACCTCTGAGTTCAATCATCTTCCATCATGACACAATAATCTCCTTGGTTTGAGAAAGCTACAGAGTGTCACCATGGCGCCATGATTCCATGTGGCCTTACCTGTTGGTTCAATCATCTTCCACCATGTCACAATGGTCTCCTTGGTTTCCAAAAGCTCCATTGTGTCACAGTGGCCCCTTGGTTCCATGCAGTTCTGTCATGTCACAATGGAATCCTTGCTTTCTTCATGTCACAATGGCCCTTGGCTCCATGTGGCCTTGCCTGTTGGTTTCAGCATCTTCCATCATGTCACAATGACTCCTTGGTCTCAAAAAGCTCCACTGTGTAACTGTGGCCCCTTGGTTCCATGCACCATGCGGATCTGTCGTGTCACAATGGAATCCTTGCTTTCTTTGTGTGAAAACGGCTGCTTGGCTTCAAGTGGCCTTACCTGTGTGTTCAATCATCTTCCATCATGTCACAATCGTCTCCTGAGTTTGAAAAAACCCCACTGTGTCACTGTGGCTCCTTGCTTCCATCAGGTTCACTTAGGCCACAGCGGAATCCTTGCTTTCATCATGTCAAAGTGCCTCCTTGGCTCCATGTGGCCTTTACCTCTGCATTCAGTCATCTTCCATCACGCTACCATAATCTCCTTGGCTTGAAAAAGCTCTACAGTGTCACCAGGGCTCCTTAATTCCATGGGGCCATATCTGTTAGTTTAATCATCTTCCATCTTATCACAATAACTCCTTGGTCTGAAAAAGCTCCACTGTGTAACAGTGGCCCCTTGGTTCCACGCGCCATGCGGTTCTGTCATGTCACAATGGAGTCCTTGCTTTTTTTGTGTCAAAAATAATACTTGGCTCCGTGTGGCCTTACCTGTGAGTACAATCATCTTCCATCATGTCACAATGGTCTCCTTGGACTGGAAAAGCTCCACTGTGTCCCAGTGGCTCCTTGGTTCCATGTGGTTCTGTTAGGCCACAGTGGAATCCTTGCTTTCTTCATGTCAAAATGCCTCCTTGTCTCCATTTGGCCTTACCTCTGAGTGCAATCATCATCCATCATGTCACAATAATCTCCTTGGTTTGAGAAAGCTCCAGAGTATCACCATAGCTCCTTGATTCCATGTGGCCTTACCTGTAGGTTCAATCATCTTCCATCATATCACAATGGTCTCCTTGGTTTCAAAAAGCACCACTGTGTCACAGTGGCCCCTTAGTTCCATGCGGTTCTGTTGTGTCACAATGGAATCCTTGCTTTCTTCGTGTCACAATGGCTCCGTGGCTGCATACGGCCTTACCTGTTGGTTTCATCATCTTCCATCATGTCACAATAAGTCCCTGGTCTGAAAAACCTCCACTGTGTCACTATGGATCCTTGGATCCATGTGTCCTTTCTCATGGGTTCAATCATCTTCCATCATGTCACAAAGGATTCCTCCGTTTATTGCCGTGGCCCCTTGCTTCCATGCAGTTCTGTATTCCAAAATGGAATCCTTAGATTCTTCGTGTCACAATGGCTCCTTGACACCAAATGGCCTTTCCGGTGAGTTTGAGCATCTTCCCTCATGTCATAATAACTCCTTGGTCTGTAAAAGCTCCACTGTGTCACAGTGGCCCCTTTGGTTCCATGCGCCATGCGGTTTTGTCGTGTCACATAGGAGTCCTTGCATTCTTCGTGTCAAAACGACTCCTTGGCTGCATGTGGCCTTACCTGTGAGTTCAATCATCTTCCATCATGTCCCAGTTGACTCCTTGGTCTGAAAAACCTCCACTGTGTCACAGTGGCTCCTTGGTTCCATGTGGTTCTGTTAGACCACAATGGAATCCTTGCTTTCTTCATGTCACAATGACTCCTTGGCTCCATGTGGCCTTACCTCTGAGTTCAATCATCTGACATCATGTCATAATTGCCTCCTTGGATTGAAAAAGCTCCATCATGAGTGTCACCATGGCGCCATAATTCCATGTGGCCTTACATGTTGGTTTAATCATCTTCCATCATGTCACAGTAACTCCTTAGTCTGAATAAGCTCCAATGTGTCACAGTGGCCACTTGGTTCCATGCGCCATGTGGTTCTGTTGTGTCACAACGAGTCCTTGCTTTCTTCATATCAAATCGACTCCTTGAATGTATGTGGCCTAGCCTGTAGGTTCAATCATCTTCCATCACGTCACAATGGACTCCTTGGTCTGAAAAAGCTCCATTGTGTCACAGTGGCTCCTTGGTTCCATGTGGTTCAGTTGGGCCACAGTGGAATCCTTGCTTTCTTCATGTCACAATGCCTCCTTGTCTCCATGTGGCCTTACCTCTGAGTTCAATCATCTTCCATCATGTCACAATAATCTCCTTGGTTTGAGAAAGCTACAGAGTGTGACCATGGCGCCATGATTCCTTGTGGCCTTACCTGTTGGTTCAATCATCTTCCACCATGTCACAATGATCTCCTTGGTTTCCAAAAGCTCCATTGTGTCACAGTGGCCCCTTGGTTCCATGCAGTTCTGTCATGTCACAATGGAATCCTTGCTTTCTTCATGTCACAATGGCCCCTGGCTCCATGAGGCCTTGCCTGTTGGTTTCAGCATCTTCCATCATGTCACACTGACTCCTTGGTCTCAAAAAGCTCCACTGTGTAACTGTGGCCCCTTGGTTCCACGCGCCATGCGGATCTGTCGTGTCACAATGGAATCCTTGCTTTCTTTGTGTGAAAACGGCTGCTTGGCTTCAAGTGGCCTTTCCTATGTGTTCAATCATCTTCCATCATGTCACAATCGTCTCCTGAGTTTGAAAAAACTCCCCTGTGTCACAGTGGCTCCTTGGTTCCATTTGGTTCAGTCCGGCCACAGTGGAATCCTTGCCTTCGTCATGTCAAAGTGCCTCCTTGGCTCCATGTGGCCTTACCTGTTGGTTTATTCTTCTTCCATCATGTCATAATGGTCTCCTAGGACTGAAAAAGCTCCACTGTGTAACTGTGGCCCCTTGGTTCCATGCGCCATGCGGATCTGTCGTGTCACATAGGAGTCCTTGCTTTCTTTGTGTGAAAACGGCTGCTTGGCGCCATGTGGCCTTACCTGTGTGTTCAATCATCTTCTATCATGTCACAATCGTCTCCTGAGTTTGAAAAAACCCCACTGTGTCACAATGGCTCCTTGGTTCCATCAGGTTCACTTAGGCCACAGCTGAATCCTTGCTTTTGTCATGTCAAAGTGCCTCCTTGGCTCCATGTGGCCTTTACCTCTGCGTTCAGCCATCTTCCATCACGCTACCATAATCTCCTTGGCTTGAAAAAGCTCTACAGTGTCACCAGGGCTCCTTAATTCCATGGGGCCTTATCTGTTAGTTTAATCATCTTCCATCATATCACAATAACTCCTTGGTCTGAAAAAGCTCCACTGTGTAACAGTGGCCCCTTGGTTCCACGCGCCATGCGGTTCTGTCATGTCACAATGGAGTCCTTGCTTTTTTTGTGTCAAAAATAATACTTGGCTCCATGTGGCCTTACCTGTGTGTTCAATCACTTCCTTTTGTCGCAATGGTCTCCTTGGCCTTAAAAAGCTCCACTGTGTCACAGTGACTCCTTGGTTCCATGTGGTTCTATTAGGTACCAGTGGAATCCTTGCTTTCTTCATGTCACAATGCCTCCTTGTCTCCATGTGGCCTTACCTCTGAGTTCAATCATCTGCCATCATGTCATAATAGTCTCCTTGGATTGAAAAAGCTCTATAGAGTGTCACCATGGCGCCATGATTCCATGTGGCCTTACCTGTTGGTTTAATCATCTTCCATCATGTCACAATGGTCTCCTTGGTCTGAAAAAGCTCCAATGTGTCACAGTGGCCTCTTGGTTCCATGCGCCATGCGGTTCTGTCGTGTCACAATGGAGTCCTTGCTTTCTTCATATCAAATCGACTCCTTGAATGTATGTGGACTAACCTGTAGGTTCAATCATCTTCCATCACGTCACAATGGTCTCCTTGGTCTGAAAAAGCTCCAATGTGTCCCAGTGGCTCCTTGGTTCCATGTGGTTCAGTTAGGCCACAGTGGAATCCTTGCTTTCTTCATGTCAAAATGCCTCCTTGGCTCCATGTGGCCTTACCTCTGAGTTCAATCATCTTCCATCATGACACAATAATCTCCTTGGTTTGAGAAAGCTACAGAGTGTCACCATGGCGCCATGATTCCATGTGGCCTTACCTGTTGGTTCAATCATCTTCCACCATGTCACAATGGTCTCCTTGGTTTCCAAAAGCTCCATTGTGTCACAGTGGCCCCTTGGTTCCATGCAGTTCTGTCATGTCACAATGGAATCCTTGCTTTCTTCATGTCACAATGGCCCTTGGCTCCATGTGGCCTTGCCTGTTGGTTTCAGCATCTTCCATCATGTCACAATGACTCCTTGGTCTCAAAAAGCTCCACTGTGTAACTGTGGCCCCTTGGTTCCATGCGCCATGCGGATCTGTCGTGTCACATAGGAGTCCTTGCTTTCTTTGTGTGAAAACGGCTGCTTGGCGCCATGTGGCCTTACCTGTGTGTTCAATCATCTTCCATCATGTCACAATCGTCTCCTGAGTTTGAAAAAACCCCACTGTGTCACAATGGCTCCTTGGTTCCATCAGGTTCACTTAGGCCACAGCGGAATCCTTGCTTTCGTCATGTCAAAGTGCCTCCTTGGCTCCATGTGGCCTTTACCGCTGCGTTCAGCCATCTTCCATCACGCTACCATAATCTCCTTGGCTTGAAAAAGGTCTACAGTGTCACCAGGGCTCCTTAATTCCATGGGGCCTTATCTGTTAGTTTAATCATCTTCCATCTTATCACAATAACTCCTTGGTCTGAAAAAGCTCCACTGTGTAACAGTGGCCCCTTGGTTCCACGCGCCATGCGGTTCTGTCATGTCACAATGGAGTCCTTGCTTTTTTTGTGTCAAAAATAATACTTGGCTCCATGTGGCCTTACCTGTGTGTTCAATCACTTCCTTTAGTCGCAATGGTCTCCTTGGCCTTAAAAAGCTCCACTGTGTCACAGTGACTCCTTGGTTCCATGTGGTTCTATTAGGTACCAGTGGAATCCTTGCTTTCTTCATGTCACAATGCCTCCTTGGCTCCATTTGGCCTTACCTCTGAGTTCAATCATTTGACATCATGTCATAATTGCCTCCTTGGATTGAAAAAGCTCTACAGTGTCACCATGGCGCCATGATTCCATGTGGCCTTTCCTGTTGGTTTAATCATCTTCCATCATGTCACAATAACTCCTTAGTCTGAATAAGCTCCAATGTGTCACAGTGGCCACTTGGTTCCATGCGCCATGTGGGTCTGTTGTGTCACAACGAGTCCTTGCTTTCTTCATATCAAATCGACTCCTTGAATGTATGTTGACTAACCTGTAGGTTCAATCATCTTCCATCACGTCACAATGGTCTCCTTGGTCTGAAAAAGCTCCAATGTGTCACAGTGGCTCCTTGGTTCCATGTGGTTCAGTTGGGCCACAGTGGAATCCTTGCTTTCTTCATGTCACAATGCCTCCTTGGCTCCATGTGGCCTTACCTGTGAGTACAATCATCTTCCATCATGTCACAATCGTCTCCTTGGACTGAAAAAGCTCCACTGTGTCCCAGTGGCTCCTTGGTTCCATGTGGTTCAGTTGGGCCACAGTGGAATCCTTGCTTTCTTCATGTCACAATGCCTCCTTGGCTCCATGTGGCCTTACCTCTGAGTTCAATCATCTTCCATCATGACACAATAATCTCCTTGGTTTGAGAAAGCTACAGAGTGTCACCATGGCGCCATGATTCCATGTGGCCTTACCTGTTGGTTCAATCATCTTCCACCATGTCACAATGGTCTCCTTGGTTTCCAAAAGCTCCATTGTGTCACAGTGGCCCCTTGGTTCCATGCAGTTCTGTCATGTCACAATGGAATCCTTGCTTTCTTCATGTCACAATGGCCCTTGGCTCCATGTGGCCTTGCCTGTTGGTTTCAGCATCTTCCATCATGTCACAATGACTCCTTGGTCTCAAAAAGCTCCACTGTGTAACTGTGGCCCCTTGGTTCCATGCGCCATGCGGATCTGTCGTGTCACATAGGAGTCCTTGCTTTCTTTGTGTGAAAACGGCTGCTTGGCGCCATGTGGCCTTACCTGTGTGTTCAATCATCTTCCATCATGTCACAATCGTCTCCTGAGTTTGAAAAAACCCCACTGTGTCACAATGGCTCCTTGGTTCCATCAGGTTCACTTAGGCCACAGCGGAATCCTTGCTTTCGTCATGTCAAAGTGCCTCCTTGGCTCCATGTGGCCTTTACCGCTGCGTTCAGCCATCTTCCATCACGCTACCATAATCTCCTTGGCTTGAAAAAGCTCTACAGTGTCACCAGGGCTCCTTAATTCCATGGGGCCTTATCTGTTAGTTTAATCATCTTCCATCATATCACAATAACTCCTTGGTCTGAAAAAGCTCCACTGTGTAACAGTGGCCCCTTGGTTCCACGCGCCATGCGGTTCTGTCATGTCACAATGGAGTCCTTGCTTTTTTTGTGTCAAAAATAATACTTGGCTCCATGTGGCCTTACCTGTGTGTTCAATCACTTCCTTTAGTCGCAATGGTCTCCTTGGCCTTAAAAAGCTCCACTGTGTCACAGTGACTCCTTGGTTCCATGTGGTTCTATTAGGTACCAGTGGAATCCTTGCTTTCTTCATGTCACAATGCCTCCTTGGCTCCATTTGGCCTTACCTCTGAGTTCAATCATTTGACATCATGTCATAATTGCCTCCTTGGATTGAAAAAGCTCTACAGTGTCACCATGGCGCCATGATTCCATGTGGCCTTTCCTGTTGGTTTAATCATCTTCCATCATGTCACAATAACTCCTTAGTCTGAATAAGCTCCAATGTGTCACAGTGGCCACTTGGTTCCATGCGCCATGTGGGTCTGTTGTGTCACAACGAGTCCTTGCTTTCTTCATATCAAATCGACTCCTTGAATGTATGTTGACTAACCTGTAGGTTCAATCATCTTCCATCACGTCACAATGGTCTCCTTGGTCTGAAAAAGCTCCAATGTGTCACAGTGGCTCCTTGGTTCCATGTGGTTCAGTTGGGCCACAGTGGAATCCTTGCTTTCTTCATGTCACAATGCCTCCTTGGCTCCATGTGGCCTTACCTGTGAGTACAATCATCTTCCATCATGTCACAATCGTCTCCTTGGACTGAAAAAGCTCCACTGTGTCCCAGTGGCTCCTTGGTTCCATGTGGTTCAGTTGGGCCACAGTGGAATCCTTGCTTTCTTCATGTCACAATGCCTCCTTGGCTCCATGTGGCCTTACCTCTGAGTTCAATCATCTTCCATCATGACACAATAATCTCCTTGGTTTGAGAAAGCTACAGAGTGTCACCATGGCGCCATGATTCCATGTGGCCTTACCTGTTGGTTCAATCATCTTCCACCATGTCACAATGGTCTCCTTGGTTTCCAAAAGCTCCACTGTGTAACTGTGGCCCCTTGGTTCCATGCGCCATGCGGATCTCTCGTGTCACAATGGAATCCTTGCTTTCTTTGTGTGAGAACGGCTGCTTGGCTTCAAGTGGCCTTACCTGTGTGTTCAATCATCTTCCATTGTGTCGCAATTGTCTCCTTGGCCTTAAAAAGCTCCACTGTGTCACAGTGACTCCTTGGTTCGATGTGGTTCTATTAGGCACCACTGGAACCCTTGCTTTCTTCATGTCACAATGCCTCCTTGTCTCCATGTGGCCTTACCTCTGAGTTCAATCATCTGCCATCATGTCATAATAGTCTCCTTGGATTGCAAAGCTCTACAGTGTCACCATGGCTCCTCATTTTAATGTGGCCTTACCTGTGAGTTCATTCATCTTCCATCATTTCACAATCGTCTCCTGAGTTTGAAAAAACTCCCCTGTGTCACAGTGGCTCCTTGGTTCCATGTGGTTCAGTCAGGCCACAGTGGAATCCTTGCCTTCGTCATGTCACAATGCCTCCTTGGCTCCATGTGGCCTTACCTGTTGGTTTATTCTTCTTCCATCATGTCATAATGGTCTCCTTGGTCGGAAAAAGCTCCAATGTGTCACAGTGGCCTCTTGGTTCCATGCGCCATGCGGTTCTGTCGTGTCACAATGGAGTCCATGCTTTCTTCATATCAAAACGACTCCTTGACTGCATGTGGCCGTGCCTGTTTGTTCAATCATCTGCCATCATGTCACAATCATCTCCTGAGTTTGAAAAAACTCCACTGTGTCACAGTGGCTCCATGGTTCCATGATGTTCTCTTAGGCCGCAATGGAATCCTTGCTTTCGTCATGTCACAGTGCCTCCTTGGCTCCATGTGGCCTTCCCTCTGAGTTCAATCATCTTCCATCACGTCACCATAATCTCCTTGGCTTGAAAAAGCTCTACAGTGTCACCAGGGCTCCTTCATTCCATGGGGCCTTACCTGTTGGTTCAATCATCTTCCATCATGTCACAATGGTCTCCTTGGTCTGAAAAAGTTCCACTGTGTCACAGCAGCCGGCCCCTTGGTTTCAAGTGGTTCAGTTAGGCCACAATGGAATCCTTGCTTTCTTCATGTCACAATGCCTCCTTGGCTCCATGTGGCCTTACCTGTGAGTTCAATCATCTGCCATCATGTCATAATAGTCTCCTTGGATTGAAAAAGCTCTACAGAGTGTCACCATGGCTCCTCCGTTCCATGTGGCCTTACCTGTTGGTTTAATCTTCTTCCATCATGTCACAATGGTCTCCTTTGTCGGAAAAAGCTCCAATGTGTCACAGTGGCCTCTTGCTTCCATGCGCCATGCGGATCTGTCGTGTCACAATGGAATCCTTGCTTTCTTTGTGTGAGAACGGCTGCTTGGCTTCAAGTGGCCTTACCTGTGAGTTCAATCATCTTCCATCATGTCACAATGGTCTTCTTGGTCTGAAAAAGCTCCAATGTGTCACAGTGGCTCCTTGGTTCCATGTGGTTCAGTTAGGCCACAGTGGAATCCTTGCTTTCTTCATGTCACAATGCCTCCTTGTCTCCATGTGGCCTTACCTCTGAGTTCAATCATCTGCCATCATGTCATAATAGTCTCCTTGGATTGCAAAGCTCTACAGTGTCACCATGGCTCCTCATTTTAATGTGGCCTTACCTGTGAGTTCCATCATCTTCCATCATGTCACAATGGTCTCCTGAGTTTGAAAAAACTCCCCTGTGTCACAGTGGCTCCTTGGTTCCATGTGATTCAGTCAGGCCACAGCGGAATCCTTGCCTTCGTCATGTCAAAGTGCCTCCTTGTCTCCATGTGGCCTTACCTCTGAGTTCAATCATCTTCCATCATGCCACAAAAATCGCCTTGGTTTGAGAAAGCTACAGAGTGTCACCATGGCACCATGATTCCATGTGGCCTTACCTGTTGGTTCAATCATCTTCCACCATGTCACAATGGTCTCCTTGGTTTCCAAAAGCTCCATTGTGTCACAGTGGCCCCTTGGTTCCATGCAGTTCTGTCATGTCGCAATGTTAAATGTGCTTTCTTCATGTCACAATGGCTCTTGGCTCCATGTGGCCTTGCCTGTTGGTTTCAGCATATTCCATCATGTCACAATGACTCCTTGGTCTCAAAAAGCTCCACTGTGTAACTGTGGCCCCTTGGTTCCATGCGCCATGCGGATCTGTCGTGTCACAATGGAATCCTTGCTTTCTTTGTGTGAAAACGACTGCTTGGCTTCAAGTGGCCTTACCTTGCATTCTTCGTGTCAAATCGACTCCTTGAATGAATGTGGCCTTACCTGTGAGTTCAATCATCTTCCATCATGTCACAATGGTGTCCTTGGTCTGAAAAAGCTCCAATGTGTCACAGTGGCTCCTTGGTTCCATGTGGTTCAGTTGGGCCACAGTGAAATCCTTGCTTTCTTCATGTCACAATGCGTCCTTGGCTCCATGTGGCCTTACCTCTGAGTTCAATCATCTTCCATCATGACACAATAATCTCCTGAGTTTGAGAAAGCTACAGAGTGTCACCATGGCGCCATGATTCCTTGTGGCCTTACCTGTTGGTTCAATCATCTTCCACCATGTCACAATGGTCTCCTTGGTTTCCAAAAGCTCCATTGTGTCACAGTGGCCCCTTGGTTCCATGCAGTTCTGTCACGTCACAATGTTAACCGTGCTTTCTTCTTGTCACAATGGCCCTTGGCTCCATGTGGCCTTGCCTGTTGGTTTAATCTTCTTCCATCATGTCACAATGACTCCTTGGTCTCAAAAAGCTCCACTGTGTAACTGTGGCCCCTTGGTTCCATGCGCCATGCGGATCTCTCGTGTCACAATGGAATCCTTGCTTTCTTTGTGTGAGAACGGCTGCTTGGCTTCAAGTGGCCTTACCTGTGTGTTCAATCACTTCCATCATGTCACAATGGTCTCCTTGGTCTGAAAAAGTTCCACTGTGTCACAGCAGCCGGCCCCTTGGTTTCAAGTGGTTCAGTTAGGCCACAATGGAATCCTTGCTTTCTTCATGTCACAATGCCTCCTTGTCGGCATGTGGCCATACCTGTGAGTTCAATCATCTGGCTTCATGTCATAATAGTCTCCTTGGATTGAAAAAGCTCCATCATGAGTGTCACCATGGCTCCTCCGTTCCATGTGGCCTTACCTGTTGGTTTAATCTTCTTCCATCATGTCATAATAACTCCTTGGTCTGAAAAAGCTCCAATGTGTCACAGTGGCCTCTTGGTTCCATGCACCATGCGGTTCTGATGTGTCACAAAGGAATCCTTGCTTTCTTCGTGTCAAATCGACTCCTTGAATGAATGTGGCCTTACCTGTGAGTTCAATCATCTTCCATCATGTCACAATGGTCTTCTTGGTCTGAAAAAGCTCCAATGTGTCACAGTGGCTCCTTGGTTCCATGTGGTTCAGTTAGGCCACAGTGGAATCCTTGCTTTCTTCATGTCACAATGCCTCCTTGTCTCCATGTGGCCTTACCTCTGAGTTCAATGATCTGCCATCACGTCACCATAATCTCCTTGGCTTGAAAAAGCTCTACAGTGTCACCAGGGCTCCTTCATTCCATGGGGCCTTACCTGTTGGTTCAATCATCTTCCATCATGTCACAATGGTCTCCTTGGTCTGAAAAAGTTCCACTGTGTCACAGCAGCCGGCCCCTTGGTTTCAAGTGGTTCAGTTAGGCCACAATGGAATCCTTGCTTTCTTCATGTCACAATGCCTCCTCGTCTGCATGTGGCCATACCTGTGAGTTCAATCATCTGCCATCATGTCATAATTGTCTCCTTGGATTGAAAAAGCTCCATCATGAGTGTCACCATGGCTCCTCCGTTCCATGTGGCCTTACCTGTTGGATTAATCTTCTTCCATCATGTCACAATGGTCTCCTTGGTCTGAAAAAGCTCCAATGTGTCACAGTGGCCTCTTGGTTCCATGCGCCATGCGGATCTGTTGTGTCACAATGGAATCCTTGCTTTCTTCGTGTCAAATTGACTCCTTCAATGAATGTGGCCTTACCTGCGAGTTCAATCATCTTCCATCATGTCCCAACGGTCTCCTTGGACTGAAAAAGCTCCTCTGTGTCCCAGTGGCTCCATGGTTCCATGATGTTCTCTTAGGCCACAGTGGAATCCTTGCTTTCTTCATGTCACAATGCCTCCTTGTCTCCATGTGGCCTTACCTCTGAGTTCAATCATCTGCCATCATGTCATAATAGTCTCCTTGGATTGCAAAGCTCTACAGTGTCACCATTGCTCCTCATTTTAATGTGGCCCTACCTGTGAGTTCCATCATCTTCCACCATGTCGCAATCGTCTCCTGAGTTTGAAAAAACTCCCCTGTGTCACAGTGGCTCCTTGGTTCCATGTGGTTCAGCCAGGCCACAGTGGAATCCTTGCCTTTGTCATGTCACAATGCCTCCTTGGCTCCATGTGGCCTTACCTGTTGGTTTATTCTTCTTCCATCACGTCATAATGGTCTCCTTGGTCTGAAAAAGCTCCAATGTGTCACAGTGGCCTCTTGGTTCCATGCGGTTCTGTCGTGTCACAATGGAGTCCTTGCTTTCTTCATATCAAAATGACTCCTTGACTACATGTGGCCTTGCCTGTTTGTTCAATCATCTGCCATCATGTCACAATCATCTCCTGAGTTTGAAAAAACTCCCCTGTGTCACAGTGGCTCCTTGGTTCCATGTGGTTCAGTCAGGCCACAGTGGAATCCTTGCCTTCGTCATGTCACAATGCCTCCTTGGCTCCATGTGGCCTTACCTGTTGGTTTATTCTTCTCCCATCATGTCATAATGGTCTCCTAGGACTGAAAAAGCTCCAATGTGTCACAGTGGCCTCTTGGTTCCATGCACTTCTGTCGTGTCACAATGGAGTCCTTGCTTTCTTCATATCAAAACGACTCCTTGACTGCATGTGGCCTTGCCTGTTTGTTCAATCATCTGCCATCATGTCACAATCATCTCCTGAGTTTGAAAAATCTCCACTGTGTCACAGTGGCTCCATGGTTCCATGATGTTCTCTTAGGCCGCAATGGAATCCTTGCTTTCGTCATGTCACAGTGCCTCCTTGGCTCCATGTGGCCTTCCCTCTGAGTTCAATCATCTTCCATCACGTCACCATAATCTCCTTGGCTTGAAAAAGCTCTACAGTGTCACCAGGGCTCCTTCATTCCATGGGGCCTTACCTGTTGGTTCAATCATCTTCCATCATGTCACAATGGTCTCCTGGGTCTGAAAAAGTTCCACTGTGTCACAGCGGCCGGCCCCTTGGTTTCAAGTGGTTCAGTTAGGCCACAATGGAATCCTTGCTTTCTTCATGTCACAATGCCTCCTCGTCTGCATGTGGCCATACCTGTGAGTTCAATCATCTGCCATCATGTCATAATAGTCTCCTTGGATTGAAAAAGCTCCATCATGAGTGTCACCATGGCTCCTCCGTTCCATGTGGCCTTACCTGTTGGTTTAATCGTCTTCCATCATGTCACAATGGTCTCCTTGGTCTGAAAAAGCTCCAATGTGTCACAGTGGCCTCTTGGTTCCATGCGCCATGTGGTTCTGTTGTGTCACAATGGAATCCTTGCTTTCTTCGTGTCAAAACGACTCCCTGTCTGCATGTGGCCTTACCTGTTGGTTCAATCATCTTCCATCATGTCCCAATGGTCTCCTTGGTCTGAAAAACCTCCACTGTGTCCCAGTGGCTCCTTGCTTCCATGTGGTTCTGTTAGGCCACAGTGGAATCCTTGCTTTCTTCATGTCACAATGCCTCTTTGTCTCCATGTGGCCTTACCTGTGAGTTCAATCATCTGACATCATGTCATAATAGTCCCCTTGGATTGAAAAAGCTCTACAGTGTCACCATGGCGCCATGATTCCATGTGGCCTTACCTGTTGGTTTAATCATCTTCCATCATGTCGCAATAACTCCTTAGTCTGAATAAGCTCCAATGTGTCACAGTGGCCACTTGGTTCCATGCGCCATGTGGTTCTGTTGTGTCACAACGAGTCTTTGCTTTCTTCATATCAAATCGACTCCTTGAATGTATTTGGCCTAACCTGTAGGTTCAATCATCTTCCATCACGTCACAATGGTCTCCTTGGTTTCCAAAATCTCCATTGTGTCACAGTGGCCCCTTGGTTCCATGCAGTTCTGTCACGTCACAATGGAATCCTTGTTTTCTTCATGTCACAATGGCCCTTGGCTCCATGTGGCCTTGCCTGTTGGTTTCAGCATCTTCCATCATGACACAATGACTCCTTGGTCTCAAAAAGCTCCACTGTGTAACTGTGGCCCCTTGGTTCCATGCGCCATGCGGATCTCTCGTGTCACAATGGAATCCTTGCTTTCTTTGTGTGAGAACGGCTGCTTGGCTTCAAGTGGCCTTACCTGTGTGTTCAATCATCTTCCATTGTGTCGCAATGGTCTCCTTGGCCTTAAAAAGCTCCTCTGTGTCCCAGTGGCTCCTTGGTTCGATGTGGTTCTATTAGGCACCACTGGAATCCTTGCTTTCTTCATGTCACAATGCCTCCTTGTCTCCATGTGGCCTTAACTCTGAGTTCAATCATCTGCCATCATGTCATAATAGTCTCCTTGGATTGCAAAGCTCTACAGTGTCACCATGGCTCCTCATTTTAATGTGGCCTTACCTGTGAGTTCAATCATCTTCCATCATGTCACAATCGTCTCCTGAGTTTGAAAAAACTCCCCTGTGTCAGAGTGGCTCCTTGGTTCCATGTGGTTCAGTCAGGCCACAGTGGAATCATTGCCTTCGTCATGTCACAATGCCTCCTTGGCTCCATGTGGCCTTACCTGTTGGTTTATTCTTCTTCCATCATGTCATAATGGTCTCGTAGGACTGAAAAAGCTCCAATGTGTCACAGTGGCCTCTTGGTTCCATGCACTTCTGTCGTGTCACAATGGAGTCCTTGCTTTCTTCATATCAAAACGACTCCTTGACTGCATGTGGCCTTGCCTGTTTGTTCAATCATCTGCTATCATGTCACAATCATCTCCTGAGTTTGAAAAATCTCCACTGTGTCACAGTGGCTCCTTGGTTCCATGTGGTTCAGTCAGGCCACAGTGGAATCCTTGCCTTCGTCATGTCACAATGCCTCCTTGGCTCCATGTGGCCTTACCTGTTGGTTTATTCTTCTCCCATCATGTCATAATGGTCTCCTAGGACTGAAAAAGCTCCAATGTGTCACAGTGGCCTCTTGGTTCCATGCACTTCTGTCGTGTCACAATGGAGTCCTTGCTTTCTTCATATCAAAACGACTCCTTGACTGCATGTGGCCTTGCCTGTTTGTTCAATCATCTGCCATCATGTCACAATCATCTCCTGAGTTTGAAAAAACTCCACTGTGTCACAGTGGCTCCATGGTTCCATGATGTTCTCTTAGGCCGCAATGGAATCCTTGCTTTCGTCATGTCACAGTGCCTCCTTGGCTCCATGTGGCCTTCCCTCTGAGTTCAATCATCTTCCATCACGTCACCATAATCTCCTTGGCTTGAAAAAGCTCTACAGTGTCACCAGGGCTCCTTCATTCCATGGGGCCTTACCTGTTGGTTCAATCATCTTCCATCATGTCACAATGGTCTCCTTGGTCTGAAAAAGCTCCAATGTGCCACAGCAGCCGGCCCCTTGGTTTCAAGTGGTTCACTTAGGCCACAATGGAATCCTTGCTTTCTTCATGTCACAATGCCTCCTTGTCTGCATGTGGCCATACCTGTGAGTTCAATCATCTGCCATCATGTCATAATAGTCTCCTTGGATTGAAAAAGCTCCATCATGAGTGTCACCATGGCTCCTCCGTTCCATGTGGCCTTACCTGTTGGTTTAATCGTCTTCCATCATGTCACAATGGTCTCCTTGGTCTGAAAAAGCTCCAATGTGTCACAGTGGCCTCTTGGTTACATGCGCCATGCGGATCTGTTGTGTCACAATGGAATCCTTGCTTTCTTCGCGTCAGATCGACTCCTTGAATGCATGTGGCCTTACCTGTGAGTTCAATCATCTTCCATCATGTCCCAATGGTCTCCTTGGACTGAAAAAGCTCCTCTGTGTCCCAGTGGCTCCTTGGTTCCATGTGGTTCTGTTAGGCCACAGTGGAATCCTTGCTTTCTTCATGTCAAAATGCCTCTTTGTCTCCATGTGGCCTTACCTGTGAGTTCAATCATCTTCCATCATGTCACAATCGTCTCCTGAGTTTGAAAAAACTCCCCTGTGTCACAGTGGCCACTTGGTTCCATGTGGCCTTACCTGTTGGTTTATTCTTCTTCCATCATGTCATAATGGTCTCCTTGGTCTGAAAATGCTCCAATGTGTCACAGTGGCTCATTGGTTCCATGTGGTTCTGTTAGGCCACAGTGGAATCCTTGCTTTCTTCATGTCAAAGTTCCTCTTTGTCTCCATGTGGCCTTACCTGTGAGTTCAATCATCTTCCATCATGTCACAATCGTCTCCTGAGTTTGAAAAAACTCCCCTGTGTCACAGTGGCCACTTGGTTCCATGTGGCCTTACCTGTTGGTTTATTCTTCTTCCATCATGTCATAATGGTCTCCTTGGTCTGAAAAAGCTCCAATGTGTCACAGTGGCCTCTTGGTTCCATGCGCCATGCGGTTCTGTCGTGTCACAATGGAGTCCTTGCTTTCTTCATATCAAAACGACTCCTTGACTGCATGTGGCCTTGCCTGTTTGTTCAATCATCTGCCATCATGTCACAATCATCTCCTGAGTTTGAAAAAACTCCACTGTGTCACAGTGGCTCCATGGTTCCATGATGTTCTCTTAGGCCGCAATGGAATCCTTGCTTTCGTCATGTCACAGTGCCTCCTTGGCTCCATGTGGCCTTCCCTCTGAGTTCAATCATCTTCCATCATGTCACCATAATCTCCTTGGCTTGAAAAAGCTCTACAGTGTCACCAGGGCTCCTTCATTCCATGGGGCCTTACCTGTTGGTTCAATCATCTTCCATCATGTCACAATGGTCTCCTTGGTCTGAAAAAGTTCCACTGTGTCACAGCAGCCGGCCCCTTGGTTTCAAGTGGTTCAGTTAGGCCACAATGGAATCCTTGCTTTCTTCATGTCACAATGCCTCCTTGTCTGCATGTGGCCATACCTGTGAGTTCAATCATCTGCCATCATGTCATAATAGTCTCCTTGGATTGAAAAAGCTCCATCATGAGTGTCACCATGGCTCCTCCGTTCCATGTGGCCTTACCTGTTGGTTTAATCTTCTTCCATCATGTCATAATAACTCCTTGGTCTGAAAAAGCTCCAATGTGTCACAGTGGCCTCTTGGTTCCATGCACCATGCGGTTCTGATGTGTCACAAAGGAATCCTTGCTTTCTTCGTGTCAAATCGACTCCTTGAATGAATGTGGCCTTACCTGTGAGTTCAACCATCTTCCATCATGTCACAATGGTCTTCCTGGTCTGAAAAAGCTCCAATGTGTCACAGTGGCTCCTTGGTTCCATGTGGTTCAGTTAGGCCACAGTGAAATCCTTGCTTTCTTCATGTCACAATGCCTCCTTGTCTCCATGTGGCCTTACCTCTGAGTTCAATCATCTGCCATCACGTCACCATAATCTCCTTGGCTTGAAAAAGCTCTACAGTGTCACCAGGGCTCCTTCATTCCATGGGGCCTTACCTGTTGGTTCAATCATCTTCCATCATGTCACAATGGTCTCCTTGGTCTGAAAAAGTTCCACTGTGTCACAGCAGCCGGCCCCTTGGTTTCAAGTGGTTCAGTTAGGCCACAATGGAATCCTTGCTTTCTTCATGTCACAATGCCTCCTCGTCTGCATGTGGCCATACCTCTGAGTTCAATCATCTGGCATCATGTCATAATTGTCTCCTTGGATTGAAAAAGCTCCATCATGAGTGTCACCATGGCTCCTCCGTTCCATGTGGCCTTACCTGTTGGATTAATCTTCTTCCATCATGTCACAATGGTCTCCTTGGTCTGAAAAAGCTCCAATGTGTCACAGTGGCCTCTTGGTTCCATGCGCCATGCGGATCTGTTGTGTCACAATGGAATCCTTGCTTTCTTCGTGTCAAATTGACTCCTTCAATGAATGTGGCCTTACCTGTGAGTTCAATCATCTGCCATCATGTCATAATAGTCTCCTTGGATTGAAAAAGCTATACAGTGTCACCATGGCTCCTCCGTTCCATGTGGCCTTACCTGTTGGTTCAATCATCTTCCATCATGTCGCAATAACTCCTTAGTCTGAATAAGCTCCAATGTGTCACAGTGGCCACTTGGTTCCATGCGCCATGTGGTTCTGCTGTGTCACAACGAGTCCTTGCTTTCTTCATATCAAATCGACTCCTTGAATGTATGTGGCCTAACCTGTAGGTTCAATCATCTTCCATCACATCACAATGGTCTCCTTGGTTTCCAAAAGCTCCATTGTGTCACAGTGGCCCCTTGGTTCCATGCAGTTCTGTCAGGTCACAATGGAATCCTTGCTTTCTTCATGTCACAATGGCCCCTGGTTGCATGTGGCCTTGCCTGTTTGTTTCAGCATCTTCCGTCATGTCACAATGACTCCTTGGTCTCAAAAAGCTCCACTGTGTAACTGTGGCCCCTTGGTTCCATGCGCCATGCGGATCTCTCGTGTCACAATGGAATCCTTGCTTTCTTTGTGTGAGAATGGCTGCTTGGCTTCAAGTGGCCTTACCTGTGTGTTCAATCACTTCCATTGTGTCGCAATGGTCTCCTTGGCCTTAAAAAGCTCCTCTGTGTCCCAGTGACTCCTTGGTTCAATGTGGTTCTATTAGGCACCACTGGAATCCTTGCTTTCTTCATGTCACAATGCCTCCTTGTCTCCATGTGGCCTTACCTCTGAGTTCAATCATCTGCCATCATGTCATAATAGTCTCCTTGGATTGCAAAGCTCTACAGTGTCACCATGGCTCCTCATTTTAATGTGGCCTTACCTGTGAGTTCAATCATCTTCCATCATGTCACAATCGTCTCCTGAGTTTGAAAAAACTCCCCTGTGTCACAGTGGCTCCTTGGTTCCATGTGGTTCAGTCAGGCCACAGTGGAATCCTTGCCTTCGTCATGTCACAATGCCTCCTTGGCTCCATGTGGCCTTACCTGTTGCTTTATTCTTCTCCCATCATGTCATAATGGTCTCCTAGGACTGAAAAATCTCCAATGTGTCACAGTGGCCTCTTGGTTCCATGCACTTCTGTCGTGTCACAATGGAGTCCTTGCTTTCTTCATATCAAAACAACTCCTTGACTGCATGTGGCCTTGCCTGTTTGTTCAATCATCTGCCATCATGTCACAATCATCTCCTTAGTTTGAAAAAACTCCACTGTGTCACAGTGGCTCCATGGTTCCATGATGTTCTCTTAGGCCGCAATGGAATCCTTGCTTTCGTCATGTCACAGTGCCTCCTCGTCTCCATGTGGCCTTCCCTCTGAGTTCAATCATCTTCCATCACGTCACCATAATCTCCTTGGCTTGAAAAAGCTCTACAGTGTCACCAGGGCTCCTTCATTCCATGGGGCCTTACCTGTTGGTTCAATCATCTTCCATCATGTCACAATGGTCTCCTTGGTCTGAAAAAGCTCCACTGTGCCACAGCAGCCGGCCCCTTGGTTTCAAGTGGTTCACTTAGGCCACAATGGAATCCTTGCTTTCTTCATGTCACAATGCCTCCTTGTCTGCATGTGGCCATACCTGTGAGTTCAATCATCTGCCATCATGTCATAATAGTCTCCTTGGATTGAAAAAGCTCCATCATGAGTGTCACCATGGCTCCTCCGTTCCATGTGGCCTTACCTGTTGGTTTAATAGTCTTCCGTCATGTCACAATGGTCTCCTTGGTCTGAAAAAGCTCCAATGTGTCACAGTGGCCTCTTGGTTCCATGCGCCATGCGGATCTGTTGTGTCACAATGGAATCCTTGCTTTCTTCGTGTCAAATCAACTCCTTGAATGCATGTGGCCTTGCCTGTTTGTTCAATCATCTTCCATCATGTCCCAACGGTCTCCTTGGACTGAAAAAGCTCCTCTGTGTCCCAGTGGCTCCTTGGTTCCATGTGGTTCTGTTAGGCCACAGTGGAATCCTTGCTTTCTTCATGTCAAAATGCCTCTTTGTCTCCATGTGGCCTTACCTGTGAGTTCAATCATCTTCCATCATGTCACAATCGTCTCCTGAGTTTGAAAAAACTCCCCTGTGTCACAGTGGCCTCTTGGTTCCATGTGGCCTTACCTGTTGGTTTATTCTTCTTCCATCATGTCATAATGGTCTCCTTGGTCTGAAAATGCTCCAATGTGTCACAGTGGCTCCTTGGTTCCATGTGGTTGAGTCAGGCCACAGTGGAATCCTTGCTTTCTTCATGTCAAAGTTCCTCTTTGTCTCCATGTGGCCTTACCTGTGAGTTCAATCATCTTCCATCATGTCACAATCGTCTCCTGAGTTTGAAAAAACTCCCCTGTGTCACAGTGGCCACTTGGTTCCATGTGGCCTTACCTGTTGGTTTATTCTTCTTCCATCATGTCATAATGGTCTCCTTGGTCTGAAAAAGCTCCAATGTGTCACAGTGGCCTCTTGGTTCCATGCGCCATGCGGTTCTGTCGTGTCACAATGGAGTCCTTGCTTTCTTCATATCAAAACGACTCCTTGACTGCATGTGGCCTTGCCTGTTTGTTCAATCATCTGCCATCATGTCACAATCATCTCCTGAGTTTGAAAAAACTCCACTGTGTCACAGTGGCTCCATGGTTCCATGATGTTCTCTTAGGCCGCAATGGAATCCTTGCTTTCGTCATGTCACAGTGCCTCCTTGGCTCCATGTGGCCTTCCCTCTGAGTTCAATCATCTTCCATCACGTCACCATAATCTCCTTGGCTTGAAAAAGCTCTACAGTGTCACCAGGGCTCCTTCATTCCATGGGGCCTTACCTGTTGGTTCAATCATCTTCCATCATGTCACAATGGTCTCCTGGGTCTGAAAAAGTTCCACTGTGTCACAGCAGCCGGCCCCTTGGTTTCAAGTGGTTCAGTTAGGCCACAATGGAATCCTTGCTTTCTTCATGTCACAATGCCTCCTTGTCTGCATGTGGCCATACCTGTGAGTTCAATCATCTGCCATCATGTCATAATTGTCTCCTTGGATTGAAAAAGCTCCATCATGAGTGTCACCATGGCTCCTCCGTTCCATGTGGCCTTACCTGTTGGTTTAATCTTCTTCCATCATGTCATAATAACTCCTTGGTCTGAAAAAGCTCCAATGTGTCACAGTGGCCTCTTGGTTCCATGCACCATGCGGTTCTGATGTGTCACAAAGGAATCCTTGCTTTCTTCGTGTCAAATCGACTCCTTGAATGAATGTGGCCTTACCTGTGAGTTCAACCATCTTCCATCATGTCACAATGGTCTTCTTGGTCTGAAAAAGCTCCAATGTGTCACAGTGGCTCCTTGGTTCCATGTGGTTCAGTTAGGCCACAGTGGAATCCTTGCTTTCTTCATGTCACAATGCCTCCTCGTCTCCATGTGGCCTTACCTCTGAGTTCAATCATCTGCCATCACGTCACCATAATCTCCTTGGCTTGAAAAAGCTCTACAGTGTCACCAGGGCTCCTTCATTCCATGGGGCCTTACCTGTTGGTTCAATCATCTTCCATCATGTCACAATGGTCTCCTTGGTCTGAAAAAGTTCCACTGTGTCACAGCAGCCGGCCCCTTGGTTTCAAGTGGTTCAGTTAGGCCACAATGGAATCCTTGCTTTCTTCATGTCAAAGTGCCTCCTCGTCTCCATGTGGCCTTACCTCTGAGTTCAATCATCTGGCATCATGTCATAATTGTCTCCTTGGATTGAAAAAGCTCCATCATGAGTGTCACCATGGCTCCTCCGTTCCATGTGGCCTTACCTGTTGGATTAATCTTCTTCCATCATGTCACAATGGTCTCCTTGGTCTGAAAAAGCTCCAATGTGTCACAGTGGCCTCTTGGTTCCATGCGCCATGCGGATCTGTTGTGTCACAATGGAATCCTTGCTTTCTTCGTGTCAAATTGACTCCTTCAATGAATGTGGCCTTACCTGTGAGTTCAATCATCTGCCATCATGTCATAATAGTCTCCTTGGATTGAAAAAGCTATACAGTGTCACCATGGCTCCTCCGTTCCATGTGGCCTTACCTGTTGGTTCAATCATCTTCCATCATGTCGCAATAACTCCTTAGTCTGAATAAGCTCCAATGTGTCACAGTGGCCACTTGGTTCCATGCGCCATGTGGTTCTGCTGTGTCACAACGAGTCCTTGCTTTCTTCATATCAAATCGACTCCTTGAATGTATGTGGCCTAACCTGTAGGTTCAATCATCTTCCATCACATCACAATGGTCTCCTTGGTTTCCAAAAGCTCCATTGTGTCACAGTGGCCCCTTGGTTCC
The DNA here is from genome assembly GCF_031753505.1 of Anomalospiza imberbis. Lineage (NCBI taxonomy): Eukaryota > Metazoa > Chordata > Aves > Passeriformes > Viduidae > Anomalospiza > Anomalospiza imberbis. The sequence continues at coordinate 47,099 of NW_027099364.1, forward strand.
ATGCAGTTCTGTCAGGTCACAATGGAATCCTTGCTTTCTTCATGTCACAATGGCCCCTGGTTGCATGTGGCCTTGCCTGTTTGTTTCAGCATCTTCCGTCATGTCACAATGACTCCTTGGTCTCAAAAAGCTCCACTGTGTAACTGTGGCCCCTTGGTTCCATGCGCCATGCGGATCTCTCGTGTCACAATGGAATCCTTGCTTTCTTTGTGTGAGAACGGCTGCTTGGCTTCAAGTGGCCTTACCTGTGTGTTCAATCACTTCCATTGTGTCGCAATGGTCTCCTTGGCCTTAAAAAGCTCCTCTGTGTCCCAGTGACTCCTTGGTTCAATGTGGTTCTATTAGGCACCACTGGAATCCTTGCTTTCTTCATGTCACAATGCCTCCTTGTCTCCATGTGGCCTTACCTCTGAGTTCAATCATCTGCCATCATGTCATAATAGTCTCCTTGGATTGCAAAGCTCTACAGTGTCACCATGGCTCCTCATTTTAATGTGGCCTTACCTGTGAGTTCAATCATCTTCCATCATGTCACAATCGTCTCCTGAGTTTGAAAAAACTCCCCTGTGTCACAGTGGCTCCTTGGTTCCATGTGGTTCAGTCAGGCCACAGTGGAATCCTTGCCTTCGTCATGTCACAATGCCTCCTTGGCTCCATGTGGCCTTACCTGTTGCTTTATTCTTCTCCCATCATGTCATAATGGTCTCCTAGGACTGAAAAATCTCCAATGTGTCACAGTGGCCTCTTGGTTCCATGCACTTCTGTCGTGTCACAATGGAGTCCTTGCTTTCTTCATATCAAAACAACTCCTTGACTGCATGTGGCCTTGCCTGTTTGTTCAATCATCTGCCATCATGTCACAATCATCTCCTTAGTTTGAAAAAACTCCACTGTGTCACAGTGGCTCCATGGTTCCATGATGTTCTCTTAGGCCGCAATGGAATCCTTGCTTTCGTCATGTCACAGTGCCTCCTCGTCTCCATGTGGCCTTCCCTCTGAGTTCAATCATCTTCCATCACGTCACCATAATCTCCTTGGCTTGAAAAAGCTCTACAGTGTCACCAGGGCTCCTTCATTCCATGGGGCCTTACCTGTTGGTTCAATCATCTTCCATCATGTCACAATGGTCTCCTTGGTCTGAAAAAGCTCCACTGTGCCACAGCAGCCGGCCCCTTGGTTTCAAGTGGTTCACTTAGGCCACAATGGAATCCTTGCTTTCTTCATGTCACAATGCCTCCTTGTCTGCATGTGGCCATACCTGTGAGTTCAATCATCTGCCATCATGTCATAATAGTCTCCTTGGATTGAAAAAGCTCCATCATGAGTGTCACCATGGCTCCTCCGTTCCATGTGGCCTTACCTGTTGGTTTAATAGTCTTCCGTCATGTCACAATGGTCTCCTTGGTCTGAAAAAGCTCCAATGTGTCACAGTGGCCTCTTGGTTCCATGCGCCATGCGGATCTGTTGTGTCACAATGGAATCCTTGCTTTCTTCGTGTCAAATCAACTCCTTGAATGCATGTGGCCTTGCCTGTTTGTTCAATCATCTTCCATCATGTCCCAACGGTCTCCTTGGACTGAAAAAGCTCCTCTGTGTCCCAGTGGCTCCTTGGTTCCATGTGGTTCTGTTAGGCCACAGTGGAATCCTTGCTTTCTTCATGTCAAAATGCCTCTTTGTCTCCATGTGGCCTTACCTGTGAGTTCAATCATCTTCCATCATGTCACAATCGTCTCCTGAGTTTGAAAAAACTCCCCTGTGTCACAGTGGCCTCTTGGTTCCATGTGGCCTTACCTGTTGGTTTATTCTTCTTCCATCATGTCATAATGGTCTCCTTGGTCTGAAAATGCTCCAATGTGTCACAGTGGCTCCTTGGTTCCATGTGGTTGAGTCAGGCCACAGTGGAATCCTTGCTTTCTTCATGTCAAAGTTCCTCTTTGTCTCCATGTGGCCTTACCTGTGAGTTCAATCATCTTCCATCATGTCACAATCGTCTCCTGAGTTTGAAAAAACTCCCCTGTGTCACAGTGGCCACTTGGTTCCATGTGGCCTTACCTGTTGGTTTATTCTTCTTCCATCATGTCATAATGGTCTCCTTGGTCTGAAAAAGCTCCAATGTGTCACAGTGGCCTCTTGGTTCCATGCGCCATGCGGTTCTGTCGTGTCACAATGGAGTCCTTGCTTTCTTCATATCAAAACGACTCCTTGACTGCATGTGGCCTTGCCTGTTTGTTCAATCATCTGCCATCATGTCACAATCATCTCCTGAGTTTGAAAAAACTCCACTGTGTCACAGTGGCTCCATGGTTCCATGATGTTCTCTTAGGCCGCAATGGAATCCTTGCTTTCGTCATGTCACAGTGCCTCCTTGGCTCCATGTGGCCTTACCTCTGAGTTCAATCATCTTCCATCACGTCACCATAATCTCCTTGGCTTGAAAAAGCTCTACAGTGCCACCAAGGCTCCTTCATTCCATGGGGCCTTACCTGTTGGTTCAATCATCTTCCATCATGTCACAATGGTCTCCTGGGTCTGAAAAAGTTCCACTGTGTCACAGCGGCCGGCCCCTTAGTTTCATGTGGTTCAGTTAGGCCACAATGGAATCCTTGCTTTCTTCATGTCACAATGCCTCCTCGTCTCCATGTGGCCTTACCTGTGAGTTCAATCATCTGCCATCATGTCATAATAGTCTCCTGGGATTGAAAAAGCTCTACAGAGTGTCACTATGGCTCCTCCGTTCCATGTGGCCTTACCTGTTGGTTTAATCTTCTTCCATCATGTCACAATGGTCTCCTTGGTCTGAAAAAGCTCCAATGTGTCACAGTGGCCTCTTGGTTCCATGCGCCATGCGGATCTGTTGTGTCACAATGGAATCCTTTCTTTCTTCGTGTCAAATTGACTCCTTGAATGAATGTGGCCTTACCTGTGAGTTCAATCATCTTCCATCATGTCCCAACGGTCGCCTTGGACTGAAAAAGCTCCTCTGTGTCCCAGTGGCTCCTTGGTTCCATGTGGTTCTGTTAGGCCACAGTGGAATCCTTGCTTTCTTCATGTCACAATGCCTCCTTGGCTCCATGTGGCCTTACCTCTGAGTTCAATCATCTGCCATCATGTCTTAATAGTCTCCTTGGATTGCAAAGCTCTACAGTGTCACCATGGCTCCTCATTTTAATGTGGCCCTTCCTGTGAGTTCCATCATCTTCCATCATGTCACAATGGTCTCCTGAGTTTGAAAAAACTCCCCTGTGTCACAGTGGCTCCTTGGTTCCATGTGGTTCTGTCACGTCACAATGGAATACTTGTTTTCTTCTTGTCACAATGGCCTTTGGCTCCATGTGGCCTTGCCTGTTGGTTTCAGCATCTTCCATCATGTCACAATGACTCCTTGGTCTCAAAAAGCTCCACTGTGTAACTGTGGCCCCTTGGTTCCATGCGCCATGCGGATCTCTCGTGTCACAATGGAATCCTTGCTTTCTTTGTGTGAGAACGGCTGCTTGGCTTCAAGTGGCCTTACCTGTGTGTTCAATCACTTCCATTGTGTCGCAATGGTCTCCTTGGCCTTAAAAAGCTCCACTGTGTCACAGTGACTCCTTGGTTCCATGTGGTTCAGTTAGGCACCTCAGGAATCCTTGCTTTCTTCGTGTCAAAACGACTCCCTGTCTGCATGTGGCCTTACCTGTTGGTTCAATCATCTTCCATCATGTCACAATGGTCTCCTGGGTCTGAAAAAGTTCCACTGTGTCACAGCGGCCGTCCCCTTAGTTTCATGTGGTTCAGTTAGGCCACAATGGAATCCTTGCTTTCTTCATGTCACAATGCCTCCTCGTCTCCATGTGGCCTTACCTGTGAGTTCAATCATCTGACATCATGTCATAATAGTCTCCTTGGATTGAAAAAGCTCTACAGAGTGTCACCATGGCTCCTCCGTTCCATGTGGCCTTACCTGTTGGTTTAATCTTCTTCCATCATGTCACAATGGTCTCCTTGGTCTGAAAAAGCTCCAATGTGTCACAGTGGCCTCTTGGTTCCATGTGCCATGTGGTTCTGTTGTGTCACAATGGAATCCTTGCTTTCTTCGTGTCAAAACGACTCCCTGTCTGCATGTGGCCTTACCTGTTGGTTCAATCATCTTCCATCATGTCCCAATGGTCTCCTTGGTCTGAAAAACCTCCACTGTGTCCCAGTGGCTCCTTGCTTCCATGTGATTCAGTTAGGCCACAATGGAATCCTTGCTTTCTTCATGTCACAATGCCTCCTTGGCTCCATGTGGCCTTACCTGTGAGTTCAATCATCTGCCATCGTGTCATAATAGTCTCCTTGGATTGCAAAGCTCTACAGTGTCACCATGGCTCCTCATTTTAATGTGGCCTTACCTGTGAGTTCAATCATCTTCCATCATGTCACAATCGTCTCCTGAGTTATAAAAAACTCCCCTGTGTCACAGTGGCTCCTTGGTTCCATGTGGTTCAGTCAGGCCACAGTGGAATCCTTGCCTTCGTCATGTCACAATGCCTCCTTGGCTCCATGTGGCCTTACCTGTTGGTTTATTCTTCTCCCATCATGTCATAATGGTCTCCTAGGACTGAAAAAGCTCCAATGTGTCACAGTGGCCTCTTGGTTCCATGCACTTCTGTCGTGTCACAATGGAGTCCTTGTTTTCTTCATATCAAAACGACTCCTTGAATGTATGTGGCCTTGCCTGTTTGTTCAATCATCTGCCATCATGTCACAATCATCTCCTGAGTTTGAAAAAACTCCACTGTGTCACAGTGGCTCCATGGTTCCATGATGTTCTCTTAGGCCGCAATGGAATCCTTGCTTTCGTCATGTCACAGTGCCTCCTTGGCTCCATGTGGCCTTCCCTCTGAGTTCAATCATCTTCCATCACGTCACCATAATCTCCTTGGCTTGAAAAAGCTCTACAGTGTCACCAGGGCTCCTTCATTCCATGGGGCCTTACCTGTTGGTTCAATCATCTTCCAGCATGTCACAATGGTCTCCTTGGTCTGAAAAAGTTCCACTGTGTCACAGCAGCCCGCCCCTTGGTTTCAAGTGGTTCAGTTAGGCCACAATGGAATCCTTGCTTTCTTCATGTCACAATGCCTCCTTGTCTGCAAGTGGCCATACCTCTGAGTTCAATCATCTGCCATCATGTCATCATAGTCGCCTTGGATTGAAAAAGATCCATCATGAGTGTCACCATGGCTCCTCCGTTCCATGTGGCCTTACCTGTTGGTTTAATCATCTTCCATCATGTCACAATGGTCTCCTTGGTCTGAAAAAGCTCCAATGTGTCACAGTGGCCTCTTGGTTCCATGCGCCATGCGGATCTGTTGTGTCACAATGGAATCCTTGCTTTCTTCGTGTCAAATCAACTCCTTGAATGCATGTGGCCTTACCTGTGAGTTCAATCATCTTCCATCATGCCCCAACGGTCTCCTTGGACTGAAAAAGCTCCTCTTTGTCCCAGTGGCTCCTTGGTTCCATGTGGTTCTGTTAGGCCACAGTGGAATCCTTGCTTTCTTCATGTCAAAATGCCTCTTTGTCTCCATGTGGCCTTACCTGTAAATTCAATCATCTTCCATCATGTCGCAATCGTCTCCTGAGTTTGAAAAAACTCCCCTGTGTCACAGTGGCTCCTTGGTTCCATGTGGTTCAGTCAGGCCACAGTGGAATCCTTGCCTTCGTCATGTCACAATGCCTCCTTGGCTCCATGTGGCCTTACCTGTTGTTTTATTCTACTTCCATCATGTCATAATGGTCTCCTTGGTCTGAAAAAGCTCCAATGTGTCACAGTGGCCTCTTGGTTCCATGCACTTCTGTCGTGTCACAATGGAGTCCTTGCTTTCTTCATATCAAAACGACTCCTTGACTGCATGTGGCCTTGCCTGTTTGTTCAATCATCTGCCATCATGTCACAATCATCTCCTGAGTTTGAAAAAACTCCACTGTGTCACAGTGGCTCCATGGTTCCATGATGTTCTCTTAGGCCGCAATGGAATCCTTGCTTTCGTCATGTCACAGTGCCTCCTTGGCTCCATGTGGCCTTCCCTCTGAGTTCAATCATCTTCCATCACGTCACCATAATCTCCTTGGCTTGAAAAAGCTCTACAGTGTCACCAGGGCTCCTTCATTCCATGGGGCCTTACCTGTTGGTTCAATCATCTTCCAGCATGTCACAATGGTCTCCTGGGTCTGAAAAAGTTCCACTGTGTCACAGCGGCCGGCCCCTTAGTTTCATGTGGTTCAGTTAGGCCACAATGGAATCCTTGCTTTCTTCATGTCACAATGCCTCCTCGTCTCCATGTGGCCTTACCTGTGAGTTCAATCATTTGGCATCATGTCATAATAGTCTCCTTGGATTGAAAAAGCTCTACAGAGTGTCACTATGGCTCCTCCGTTCCATGTGGCCTTACCTGTTGGTTTAATCTTCTTCACTCATGCCACAATGGTCTCCTTGGTCTGAAAAAGCTCCAATGTGTCACAGTGGCCTCTTGGTTCCACGCGACATGTGGTTCTGTTGTGTCACAATGGAATCCTTGCTTTCTTCGTGTCAAAACGACTCCCTGTCTGCATGTGGCCTTACCTGTTGGTTCAATCATCTTCCATCATGTCCCAATGGTCTCCTTGGACTGAAAAACCTCCACTGTGTCCCAGTGGCTCCTTGCTTCCATGTGGTTCAGTTAGGCCACAATGGAATCCTTGCTTTCTTCATGTCACAATGCCTCCTTGTCTCCATGTGGCCTTACCTCTGAGTTCAATCATCTGCCATCATGTCATAATAGTCTCCTTGGATTGAAAAAGCTCTACAGTGTCACCATGGCGCCATGATTCCATGTGGCCTTACCTGTTGGTTCAATCATCTTCCATCATGTCGTAATAACTCCTTAGTCTGAATAAGCTCCAATGTGTCACAGTGGCCACTTGGTTCTACGCGCCATGTGGTTCTGCTGTGTCACAACGAGTCCTTGCTTTCTTCATATCAAAGCGACTCCTTGAATGTATGTGGCCTAACCTGTAGGTTCAATCATCTTCCATCACGTCACAATGGTCTCCTTGGTCTGAAAAAGCTCCAATGTGTCACAGTGGCTCCTTGGTTCCATGTGGTTCAGTTGGGCCACAGTGGAATCCTTGCTTTCTTCATGTCACAATGTCTCCTTGGCTCCATGTGGCCTTACCTCTGAGTTCAATCATCTTCCATCATGACACAATAATCTCCTGATTTTGAGAAAGCTACAGAGTGTCACCATGGCGCCATGATTCCTTGTGGCCTTACCTGTTGGTTCAATCATCTTCCACCATGTCACAATGGCCTCCTTGGTTTCCAAAAGCTCCATTGTGTCACAGTGGCCCCTTGGTTCCATGCAGTTCTCTCACGTCCCAATGTTAACCGTGCTTTCTTCTTGTCACAATGGCCCTTGGCTCCATGTGGCCTTGCCTGTTGGTTTCAGCATCTTCCATCATGTCACAATGACTCCTGGGTCTCAAAAAGCTCCACTGTGTAACTGTGGCCCCTTGGTTCCATGCGCCATGCGGATCTCTCGTGTCACAATGGAATCCTTGCTTTCTTTGTGTGAGAACGGCTGCTTGGCTTCAAGTGGCCTTACCTGTGTGTTCAATCACTTCCATTGTGTCGCAATGGTCTCCTTGGCCTTAAAAAGCTCCACTGTGTCACAGTGACTCCTTGGTTCCATGTGGTTCAGTTAGGCACCTCAGGAATCCTTGCTTTCTTCGTGTCAAAACGACTCCCTGTCTGCATGTGGCCTTACCTGTTGGTTCAATCATCTTCCATCATGTCACAATGGTCTCCTTGGACTGAAAAACCTCCACTGTGTCCCAGTGGCTCCTTGGTTCCATGTGGTTCAGTTAGGCCACAATGGAATCCTTGCTTTCTTCATGTCACAATGCCTCCTTGGCTCCATGTGGCCTTACCTGTGAGTTCAATCATCTGCCATCATGTCGTAATAGTCTCCTTGGATTGAAAAAGCTCTACAGTGTCACCATGGCGCCATGATTCCATGTGGCCTTACCTGTTGGTTCAATAATCTTCCATCATGTCGCAATAACTCCTTAGTCTGAATAAGCTCCAATGTGTCACAGTGGCCACTTGGTTCCACGCGACATGCGGTTCTGTCGTGTCACAATGGAGTCCTTGCTTTCTTCATATCAAATCGACTCCTTGAATGTATGTGGCCTAACCTGTAGGTTCAATCATCTTCCATCACGTCACAATGGTCTCCTTGGTCTGAAAAAGCTCCAATGTGTCACAGTGGCTCCTTGGTTCCATGTGGTTCAGTTGGGCCACAGTGGAATCCTTGCTTTCTTCATGTCACAATGTCTCCTTGGCTCCATGTGGCCTTACCTCTGAGTTCAATCATCTTCCATCATGACACAATAATCTCCTGAGTTTGAGAAAGCTACAGAGTGTCACCATGGCGCCATGATTCCTTGTGGCCTTACCTGTTGGTTCAATCATCTTCCACCATGTCACAATGGTCTCCTTGGTTTCCAAAAGCTCCATTGTGTCACAGTGGCCCCTTGGTTCCATGCAGTTCTGTCACGTCACAATGTTAACCGTGCTTTCTTCTTGTCACAATGGCCCTTGGCTCCATGTGGCCTTGCCTGTTGGTTTCAGCATCTTCCATCATGTCACAATGACTCCTGGGTCTCAAAAAGCTCCACTGTGTAACTGTGGCCCCTTGGTTCCATGCGCCATGCGGATCTCTCGTGTCACAATGGAATCCTTGCTTTCTTTGTGTGAGAACGGCTGCTTGGCTTCAAGTGGCCTTACCTGTGTGTTCAATCACTTCCATTGTGTCGCAATGGTCTCCTTGGCCTTAAAAAGCTCCATTGTGTCACAGTGACTCCTTGGTTCCATGTGGTTCAGTTAGGCACCTCTGGAATCCTTGCTTTCTTCATGTCATAATGCCTCCTTGGCTCCATGTGGCCTTACCTCTGAGTTCAATCATCTGCCATCATGTCATAATAGTCTCCTTGGATTGCAAAGCTCTACAGTGTCACCATGGCTCCTCATTTTAATGTGGCCTTACCTGTGGGTTCAATCATCTGCCATCATGTCACAATCGTCTCCTGAGTTTGAAAAAATCCCCTGTGTCAGAGTGGCTCCTTGGTTCCATGTGGTTCAGTCAGGCCACAGTGGAATCCTTGCCTTCGTCATGTCACAATGCCTCCTTGGCTCCATGTGGCCTTACCTGTTGGTTTATTCTTCTTCCATCATGTCATAATGGTCTCCTTGGTCTGAAAAAGTTCCACTGTGTCACAGCAGTCGGCCCCTTGGTTTCAAGTGGTTCAGTTAGGCCACAATGGAATCCTTGCTTTCTTCATGTCACAATGCCTCCTTGTCTGCATGTGGCCATACCTGTGAGTTCAATCATCTGCCATCATGTCATAATAGTCTCCTTGGGTTGAAAAAGCTCCATCATGAGTGTCACCATGGCTCCTCCGTTCCATGTGGCCTTACCTGTTGGTTTAATCTTCTTCCATCATGTCACAATGGTCTCCTTGGTCTGAAAAAGCTCCAATGTGCCACAGTGGCCTCTTGGTTCCATGCGCCATGCGGTTCTGTTATGTCACAATGGAATCCTTGCTTCCTTCGTGTCAAATCGACTCCTTGAATGCATATGGCCTTACCTGTTGGTTCAATCATCTTCCATCATGTCCCAACGGTCTCCTTGGACTGAAAAAGCTCCTCTGTGTCCCAGTGGCTCCTTGGTTCCATGTGGTTCTGTTAGGCCACAGTGGAATCCTTGCTTTCTTCATGTCACAATGCCTCCTTGGCTCCATGTGGCCTTACCTCTGAGTTCAATCATCTTCCATCATGTCATAATAGTCTCCTTGGATTGAAAAAGCTCTACAGTGTCACCATGGCGCCATGATTCCATGTGGCCTTACCTGTTGGTTCAATCATCTTCCATCATGTCGCAATAACTCCTTAGTCTGAATAAGCTCCAATGTGCCACAGTGGCCACTTGGTTCCATGCGCCATGTGGTTCTGTTGTGTCACAACGAGTCTTTGCTTTCTTCATATCAAATCGACTCCTTGAATGTATGTGGCCTAACCTGTAGGTTCAATCATCTTCCATCACGTCACAATAGTCTCCTTGGTTTCCAAAAGCTCCATTGTGTCACAGTGGCCCCTTGGTTCCATGCAGTTCTGTCACGTCACAATGGAATCCTTGTTTTCTTCTTGTCACAATGGCCCTTGGCTCCATGTGGCCTTGCCTGTTGGTTTCAGCATCTTCCATCATGTCACAATGACTCCTTGGTCTCAAAAAGCTCCACTGTGTAACTGTGGCCCCTTGGTTCCATGCGCCATGCGGATCTCTCGTGTCACAATGGAATCCTTGCTTTCTTTGTGTGAGAACGGCTGCTTGGCTTCAAGTGGCCTTACCTGTGTGTTCAATCACTTCCATTGTGTCGCAATGGTCTCCTTGGCCTTAAAAAGCTCCACTGTGTCCCAGTGGCTCCTTGGTTCGATGTGGTTCTATTAGGCACCACTGGAATCCTTGCTTTCTCTGTGTCACAATGCCTCCTTGTCTCCATGTGGCCTTACCTCTGAGTTCAATCATCTGCCATCATGTCATAATAGTCTCCTTGGATTGCAAAGCTCTACAGTGTCACCATGGCTCCTCATTTTAATGTGGCCTTACCTGTGAGTTCAATCATCTTCCATTATGTCACAATCGTCTCCTGAGTTTGAAAAAACTCCCCTGTGTCACAGTGGCTCCTTGGTTCCATGTGGTTCAGTCAGGCCACAGTGGAATCCTTGCCTTCGTCATGTCACAATGCCTCCTTGGCTCCATGTGGCCTTACCTGTTGGTTTATTCTTCTCCCATCATGTCATAATGGTCTCCTTGGTCTGAAAAAGCTCCAATGTGTCACAGTGGCCTCTTGGTTCCATGCACTTCTGTCGTGTCACAATGGAGTCCTTGCTTTCTTCATATCAAAACGACTCCTTGACTGCATGTGGCCTTCCCTGTTTGTTCAATCATCTGCCATCATGTCGCAATCATCTCCTGAGTTGGAAAAAACTCCACTGTGTCACAGTGGCTCCATGGTTCCATGATGTTCTCTTAGGCCGCAATGGAATCCTTGCTTTCGTCATGTCACAGTGCCTCCTTGGCTCCATGTGGCCTTACCTCTGAGTTCAATCATCTTCCATCACGTCACCATAATCTCCTTGGCTTGAAAAAGCTCTACAGTGTCACCAGGGCTCCTTCATTCCATGGGGCCTTACCTGTTGGTTCAATCATCTTCCATCATGTCACAATGGTCTCCTTGGTCTTAAAAAGTTCCACTGTGTCAAAGCGGCCGGCCCCTTGGTTTCATGTGGTTCAGTTAGGCCACAATGGAATCCTTGCTTTCTTCATGTCACAATGCCTCCTCGTCTCCATGTGGCCATACCTGTGAGTTCAATCATCTGCCATCATGTCATAATAGTCTCCTTGGATTCAAAAGCTCTACAGAGTGTCACCATGGCTCCTCCGTTCCATGTGGCCTTACCTGTTGGTTTAATCTTCTTCCATCATGTCACAATGGTCTCCTTGGTCTGAAAAAGCTCCAATGTGTCACAGTGGCCTCTTGGTTCTCTGTGCCATGTGGTTCTGTTGCGTCACAATGGAATCCTTGTTGTCTTCGTGTCAAAACGACTCCCTGTCTGCATTTGGCCTTACCTGTTGGTTCAATCATCTTCCATCATGCCCCAACGGTCTCCTTGGACTGAAAAAGCTCCTCTTTGTCCCAGTGGCTCCTTGGTTCCATGTGGTTCTGTTAGGCCACAGTGGAATCCTTGCTTTCTTCATGTCACAATGCCTCCTTGTCTCCATGTGGCCTTACCTCTGAGTTCAATCATCTGCCATCATGTCATAATAGTCTCCTTGGATTGAAAAAGCTCTACAGTGTCACCATGGCGCCATGATTCCATGTGGCCTTACCTGTTGGTTCAATAATCTTCCATCATGTCGCAATAACTCCTTAGTCTGAATAAGCTCCAATGTGTCACAGTGGCCACTTGGTTCCACGCGACATGCGGTTCTGTCGTGTCACAATGGAGTCCTTGCTTTCTTCATATCAAATCGACTCCTTGAATGTATGTGGCCTAACCTGTAGGTTCAATCATCTTCCATCACGTCACAATGGTCTCCTTGGTCTGAAAAAGCTCCAATGTGTCACAGTGGCTCCTTGGTTCCATGTGGTTCAGTTGGGCCACAGTGGAATCCTTGCTTTCTTCATGTCACAATGCCTCCTTGGCTCCATGTGGCCTTACCTCTGAGTTCAATCATCTTCCATCATGACACAATAATCTCCTGAGTTTGAGAAAGCTACAGAGTGTCACCATGGCGCCATGATTCCTTGTGGCCTTACCTGTTGGTTCAATCATCTTCCACCATGTCACAATGGTCTCCTTGGTTTCCAAAAGCTCCATTGTGTCACAGTGGCCCCTTGGTTCCATGCAGTTCTGTCACATCACAATGTTAACCGTGCTTTCTTCTTGTCACAATGGCCCTTGGCTCCATGTGGCCTTGCCTGTTGGTTTCAGCATCTTCCATCATGTCACAATGACTCCTTGGTCTCAAAAAGCTCCACTGTGTAACTGTGGCCCCTTGGTTCCATGCGCCATGCGGATCTCTCGTGTCACAATGGAATCCTTGCTTTCTTTGTGTGAGAACGGCTGCTTGGCTTCAAGTGGCCTTACCTGTGTGTTCAATCACTTCCATTGTGTCGCAATGGTCTCCTTGGCCTTAAAAAGCTCCACTGTGTCACAGTGACTCCTTGGTTCGATGTGGTTCTGTTAGGCACCACTGGAATCCTTGCTTTCTCTGTGTCACAATGCCTTCTTGTCTCCATGTGGCCTTACCTCTGAGTTCAATCATCTGCCATCATGTCATAATAGTCTCCTTGGATTGCAAAGCTCTACAGTGTCACCATGGCTCCTCATTTTAATGTGGCCTTACCTGTGAGTTCAATCATCTTCCATCATGCCACAATCGTCTCCTGAGTTTGAAAAAACTCCCCTGTGCCACAGTGGCTCCTTGGTTCCATGTGGTTCAGTCAGGCCACAGTGGAATCCTTGCCTTCGTCATGTCACAATGCCTCCTTGGCTCCATGTGGCCTTACCTGTTGGTTTATTCTTCTCCCATCATGTCATAATGGTCTCCTTGGTCTGAAAAAGCTCCAATGTGTCACAGTGGCCTCTTGGTTCCATGCGCCATGCGGTTCTGTCGTGTCACAATGGAGTCCTTGCTTTCTTCATATCAAAACGACTCCTTGACTGCATGTGGCCTTGCCTGTTTGTTCAATCATCTGCCATCATGTCACAATCATCTCCTGAGTTTGAAAAAACTCCACTGTGTCACAGTGGCTCCATGGTTCCATGATGTTCTCTTAGGCCGCAATGGAATCCTTGCTTTCGTCATGTCACAGTGCCTCCTTGGCTCCATGTGGCCTTCCCTCTGAGTTCAATCATCTTCCATCACGTCACCATAATCTCCTTGGCTTGAAAAAGCTCTACAGTGTCACCAGGGCTCCTTCATTCCATGGGGCCTTACCTGTTGGTTCAATCATCTTCCATCATGTCACAATGGTCTCCTTGGTCTGAAAAAGTTCCACTGTGTCACAGCAGCCGGCCCCTTGGTTTCAAGTGGTTCAGTTAGGCCACAATGGAATCCTTGCTTTCTTCATGTCACAATGCCTCCTTGTCTGCATGTGGCCATACCTGTGAGTTCAATCATCTGCCATCATGTCATCATAGTCTCCTTGGATTGAAAAAGCTCCATCATGAGTGTCACCATGGCTCCTCCGTTCCATGTGGCCTTACCTGTTGGTTTAATCTTCTTCCATCATGTCACAATGGTCTCCTTGGTCTGAAAAAGCTCCAATGTGTCACAGTGGCCTCTTGGTTCCATGCGCCATGCGGATCTGTTGTGTCACAATGGAATCCTTGCTTCCTTCGTGTCAAATCGACTCCTTGAATGCATATGGCCTTACCTGTGAGTTCAATCATCTTCCATCATGTCCCAACGGTCTCCTTGGACTGAAAAAGCTCCTCTGTGTCCCAGTGGCTCCTTGGTTCCATGTGGTTCTGTTAGGCCACAGTGGAATCCTTGCTTTCTTCATGTCACAATGCCTCCTTGGCTCCATGTGGCCTTACCTGTGAGTTCAATCATCTGCCATCATGTCGTAATAGTCTCCTTGGATTGAAAAAGCTCTACAGTGTCACCATGGCGCCATGATTCCATGTGGCCTTACCTGTTGGTTCAATAATCTTCCATCATGTCGCAATAACTCCTTAGTCTGAATAAGCTCCAATGTGTCACAGTGGCCACTTGGTTCCACGCGACATGCGGTTCTGTCGTGTCACAATGGAGTCCTTGCTTTCTTCATATCAAATCGACTCCTTGAATGTATGTGGCCTAACCTGTAGGTTCAATCATCTTCCATCACGTCACAATGGTCTCCTTGGTCTGAAAAAGCTCCAATGTGTCACAGTGGCTCCTTGGTTCCATGTGGTTCAGTTGGGCCACAGTGGAATCCTTGCTTTCTTCATGTCACAATGTCTCCTTGGCTCCATGTGGCCTTACCTCTGAGTTCAATCATCTTCCATCATGACACAATAATCTCCTGAGTTTGAGAAAGCTACAGAGTGTCACCATGGCGCCATGATTCCTTGTGGCCTTACCTGTTGGTTCAATCATCTTCCACCATGTCACAATGGTCTCCTTGGTTTCCAAAAGCTCCATTGTGTCACAGTGGCCCCTTGGTTCCATGCAGTTCTGTCACGTCACAATGTTAACCGTGCTTTCTTCTTGTCACAATGGCCCTTGGCTCCATGTGGCCTTGCCTGTTGGTTTCAGCATCTTCCATCATGTCACAATGACTCCTTGGTCTCAAAAAGCTCCACTGTGTAACTGTGGCCCCTTGGTTCCATGCGCCATGCGGATCTCTCGTGTCACAATGGAATCCTTGCTTTCTTTGTGTGAGAACGGCTGCTTGGCTTCAAGTGGCCTTACCTGTGTGTTCAATCACTTCCATTGTGTCGCAATGGTCTCCTTGGGCTTAAAAAGCTCCACTGTGTCACAGTGACTCCTTGGTTCCATGTGGTTCAGTTAGGCACCTCTGGAATCCTTGCTTTCTTCATGTCACAATGCCTCCTTGTCTCCATGTGGCCTTACCTCTGAGTTCAATCATCTGCCATCATGTCATAATAGTCTCCTTGGATTGCAAAGCTCTACAGTGTCACCATGGCTCCTCATTTTAATGTGGCCTTACCTGTGAGTTCAATCATCTGCCATCATGTCACAATCGTCTCCTGAGTTTGAAAAAATCCCCTGTGTCAGAGTGGCTCCTTGGTTCCATGTCGTTCAGTCAGGCCACAGTGGAATCCTTGCCTTCGTCATGTCACAATGCCTCCTTGGCTCCATGTGGCCTTACCTGTTGGTTTATTCTTCTTCCATCATGTCATAATGGTCTCCTTGGTCTGAAAAAGTTCCACTGTGTCACAGCAGCCGGCCCCTTGGTTTCAAGTGGTTCAGTTAGGCCACAATGGAATCCTTGCTTTCTTCATGTCACAATGCCTCCTTGTCTGCATGTGGCCATACCTGTGAGTTCAATCATCTGCCATCATGTCATCATAGTCTCCTTGGATTGAAAAAGCTCCATCATGAGTGTCACCATGGCTCCTCCGTTCCATGTGGCCTTACCTGTTGGTTTAATCTTCTTCCATCATGTCACAATGGTCTCCTTGGTCTGAAAAAGCTCCAATGTGTCACAGTGGCCTCTTGGTTCCATGCGCCATGCGGTTCTGTTATGTCTCAATGGAATCCTTGCTTTCTTCGTGTCAAATCGACTCCTTGAATGCATATGGCCTTACCTGTGAGTTCAATCATCTTCCATCATGTCCCAACGGTCTCCTTGGACTGAAAAAGCTCCTCTGTGTCCCAGTGGCTCCTTGGTTCCATGTGGTTCTGTTAGGCCACAGTGGAATCCTTGCTTTCTTCATGTCACAATGCCTCCTTGGCTCCATGTGGCCTTACCTCTGAGTTCAATCATCTTCCATCATGTCATAATAGTCTCCTTGGATTGAAAAAGCTCTACAGTGTCACCATGGCGCCATGATTCCATGTGGCCTTACCTGTTGGTTCAATCATCTTCCATCATGTCGCAATAACTCCTTAGTCTGAATAAGCTCCAATGTGCCACAGTGGCCACTTGGTTCCATGCGCCATGTGGTTCTGTTGTGTCACAACGAGTCTTTGCTTTCTTCATATCAAATCGACTCCTTGAATGTATGTGGCCTAACCTGTAGGTTCAATCATCTTCCATCACGTCACAATAGTCTCCTTGGTTTCCAAAAGCTCCATTGTGTCACAGTGGCCCCTTGGTTCCATGCAGTTCTGTCACGTCACAATGGAATCCTTGTTTTCTTCTTGTCACAATGGCCCTTGGCTCCATGTGGCCTTGCCTGTTGGTTTCAGCATCTTCCATCATGTCACAATGATTCCTTGGTCTCTAAAAGCTCCACTGTGTAACTGTGGCCCCTTGGTTCCATGCGCCATGCGGATCTCTCGTGTCACAATGGAATCCTTGCTTTCTTTGTGTGAGAACGGCTGCTTGGCTTCAAGTGGCCTTACCTGTGTGTTCAATCACTTCCATTGTGTCGCAATGGTCTCCTTGGCCTTAAAAAGCTCCACTGTGTCACAGTGACTCCTTGGTTCCATGTGGTTCAGTTAGGCACCTCAGGAATCCTTGCTTTCTTCGTGTCAAAACGACTCCCTGTCTGCATGTGGCCTTACCTGTTGGTTCAATCATCTTCCATCATGTCACAATGGTCTCCTGGGTCTGAAAAAGTTCCACTGTGTCACAGCGGCCGTCCCCTTAGTTTCATGTGGTTCAGTTAGGCCACAATGGAATCCTTGCTTTCTTCATGTCACAATGCCTCCTCGTCTCCATGTGGCCTTACCTGTGAGTTCAATCATCTGACATCATGTCATAATAGTCTCCTTGGATTGAAAAAGCTCTACAGAGTGTCACCATGGCTCCTCCGTTCCATGTGGCCTTACCTGTTGGTTTAATCTTCTTCCATCATGTCACAATGGTCTCCTTGGTCTGAAAAAGCTCCAATGTGTCACAGTGGCCTCTTGGTTCCATGTGCCATGTGGTTCTGTTGTGTCACAATGGAATCCTTGCTTTCTTCGTGTCAAAACGACTCCCTGTCTGCATGTGGCCTTACCTGTTGGTTCAATCATCTTCCATCATGTCCCAATGGTCTCCTTGGTCTGAAAAACCTCCACTGTGTCCCAGTGGCTCCTTGCTTCCATGTGGTTCAGTTAGGCCACAATGGAATCCTTGCTTTCTTCATGTCACAATGCCTCCTTGGCTCCATGTGGCCTTACCTGTGAGTTCAATCATCTGCCATCATGTCATAATAGTCTCCTTGGATTGAAAAAGCTCTACAGTGTCACCATGGCGCCATGATTCCATGTGGCCTTACCTGTTGGTTCAATCATCTTCCATCATGTCGCAATAACTCCTTAGTCTGAATAAGCTCCAATGTGTCACAGTGGCCACTTGGTTCCACGCGACATGTGGTTCTGTCGTGTCACAATGGAGTCCTTGCTTTCTTCATATCAAATCGACTCCTTGAATGTATGTGGCCTAACCTGTAGGTTCAATCATCTTCCATCACGTCACAATGGTCTCCTTGGTCTGAAAAAGCTCCAATGTGTCACAGTGGCTCCTTGGTTCCATGTGGTTCAGTTAGGCACCTCAGGAATCCATGCTTTCTTCGTGTCAAAACGACTCCCTGTCTGCATGTGGCCTTACCTGTTGGTTCAATCATCTTCCATCATGTCACAATGGTCTCCTTGGACTGAAAAACCTCCACTGTGTCCCAGTGGCTCCTTGGTTCCATGTGGTTCAGTTAGGCCACAATGGAATCCTTGCTTTCTTCATGTCACAATGCCTCCTTGGCTCCATGTGGCCTTACCTGTGAGTTCAATCATCTGCCATCATGTCGTAATAGTCTCCTTGGATTGAAAAAGCTCTACAGTGTCACCATGGCGCCATGATTCCATGTGGCCTTACCTGTTGGTTCAATCATCTTCCATCATGTCGCAATAACTCCTTAGTCTGAATAAGCTCCAATGTGTCACAGTGGCCACTTGGTTCCACGCGACATGCGGTTCTGTCGTGTCACAATGGAGTCCTTGCTTTCTTCATATCAAATCGACTCCTTGAATGTATGTGGCCTAACCTGTAGGTTCAATCATCTTCCATCACGTCACAATGGTCTCCTTGGTCTGAAAAAGCTCCAATGTGTCACAGTGGCTCCTTGGTTCCATGTGGTTCAGTTGGGCCACAGTGGAATCCTTGCTTTCTTCATGTCACAATGTCTCCTTGGCTCCATGTGGCCTTACCTGTCAGTTCAATCATCTTCCATCATGACACAATAATCTCCTGAGTTTGAGAAAGCTACAGAGTGTCACCATGGCGCCATGATTCCTTGTGGCCTTACCTGTTGGTTCAATCATCTTCCACCATGTCACAATGGTCTCCTTGGTTTCCAAAAGCTCCATTGTGTCACAGTGGCCCCTTGGTTCCATGCAGTTCTGTCACGTCACAATGTTAACCGTGCTTTCTTCTTGTCACAATGGCCCTTGGCTCCATGTGGCCTTGCCTGTTGGTTTCAGCATCTTCCATCATGTCACAATGACTCCTGGGTCTCAAAAAGCTCCACTGTGTAACTGTGGCCCCTTGGTTCCATGCGCCATGCGGATCTCTCGTGTCACAATGGAATCCTTGCTTTCTTTGTGTGAGAACGGCTGCTTGGCTTCAAGTGGCCTTACCTGTGTGTTCAATCACTTCCATTGTGTCGCAATGGTCTCCTTGGCCTTAAAAAGCTCCATTGTGTCACAGTGACTCCTTGGTTCCATGTGGTTCAGTTAGGCACCTCTGGAATCCTTGCTTTCTTCATGTCATAATGCCTCCTTGTCTCCATGTGGCGTTACCTCTGAGTTCAATCATCTGCCATCATGTCATAATAGTCTCCTTGGATTGCAAAGCTCTACAGTGTCACCATGGCTCCTCATTTTAATGTGGCCTTACCTGTGGGTTCAATCATCTGCCATCATGTCACAATCGTCTCCTGAGTTTGAAAAAATCCCCTGTGTCAGAGTGGCTCCTTGGTTCCATGTGGTTCAGTCAGGCCACAGTGGAATCCTTGCCTTCGTCATGTCACAATGCCTCCTTGGCTCCATGTGGCCTTACCTGTTGGTTTATTCTTCTTCCATCATGTCATAATGGTCTCCTTGGTCTGAAAAAGTTCCACTGTGTCACAGCAGTCGGCCCCTTGGTTTCAAGTGGTTCAGTTAGGCCACAATGGAATCCTTGCTTTCTTCATGTCACAATGCCTCCTTGTCTGCATGTGGCCATACCTGTGAGTTCAATCATCTGCCATCATGTCATCATAGTCTCCTTGGGTTGAAAAAGCTCCATCATGAGTGTCACCATGGCTCCTCCGTTCCATGTGGCCTTACCTGTTGGTTTAATCTTCTTCCATCATGTCACAATGGTCTCCTTGGTCTGAAAAAGCTCCAATGTGCCACAGTGGCCTCTTGGTTCCATGCGCCATGCGGTTCTGTTATGTCACAATGGAATCCTTGCTTCCTTCGTGTCAAATCGACTCCTTGAATGCATATGGCCTTACCTGTTGGTTCAATCATCTTCCATCATGTCCCAACGGTCTCCTTGGACTGAAAAAGCTCCTCTGTGTCCCAGTGGCTCCTTGGTTCCATGTGGTTCTGTTAGGCCACAGTGGAATCCTTGCTTTCTTCATGTCACAATGCCTCCTTGGCTCCATGTGGCCTTACCTCTGAGTTCAATCATCTTCCATCATGTCATAATAGTCTCCTTGGATTGAAAAAGCTCTACAGTGTCACCATGGCGCCATGATTCCATGTGGCCTTACCTGTTGGTTCAATCATCTTCCATCATGTCGCAATAACTCCTTAGTCTGAATAAGCTCCAATGTGCCACAGTGGCCACTTGGTTCCATGCGCCATGTGGTTCTGTTGTGTCACAACGAGTCTTTGCTTTCTTCATATCAAATCGACTCCTTGAATGTATGTGGCCTAACCTGTAGGTTCAATCATCTTCCATCACGTCACAATAGTCTCCTTGGTTTCCAAAAGCTCCATTGTGTCACAGTGGCCCCTTGGTTCCATGCAGTTCTGTCACGTCACAATGGAATCCTTGTTTTCTTCTTGTCACAATGGCCCTTGGCTCCATGTGGCCTTGCCTGTTGGTTTCAGCATCTTCCATCATGTCACAATGACTCCTTGGTCTCAAAAAGCTCCACTGTGTAACTGTGGCCCCTTGGTTCCATGCGCCATGCGGATCTCTCGTGTCACAATGGAATCCTTGCTTTCTTTGTGTGAGAACGGCTGCTTGGCTTCAAGTGGCCTTACCTGTGTGTTCAATCACTTCCATTGTGTCGCAATGGTCTCCTTGGCCTTAAAAAGCTCCACTGTGTCACAGTGACTCCTTGGTTCGATGTGGTTCTGTTAGGCACCACTGGAATCCTTGCTTTCTCTGTGTCACAATGCCTTCTTGTCTCCATGTGGCCTTACCTCTGAGTTCAATCATCTGCCATCATGTCATAATAGTCTCCTTGGATTGCAAAGCTCTACAGTGTCACCATGGCTCCTCATTTTAATGTGGCCTTACCTGTGAGTTCAATCATCTTCCATCATGCCACAATCGTCTCCTGAGTTTGAAAAAACTCCCCTGTGCCACAGTGGCTCCTTGGTTCCATGTGGTTCAGTCAGGCCACAGTGGAATCCTTGCCTTCGTCATGTCACAATGCCTCCTTGGCTCCATGTGGCCTTACCTGTTGGTTTATTCTTCTCCCATCATGTCATAATGGTCTCCTTGGTCTGAAAAAGCTCCAATGTGTCACAGTGGCCTCTTGGTTCCATGCGCCATGCGGTTCTGTCGTGTCACAATGGAGTCCTTGCTTTCTTCATATCAAAACGACTCCTTGACTGCATGTGGCCTTGCCTGTTTGTTCAATCATCTGCCATCATGTCACAATCATCTCCTGAGTTTGAAAAAACTCCACTGTGTCACAGTGGCTCCATGGTTCCATGATGTTCTCTTAGGCCGCAATGGAATCCTTGCTTTCGTCATGTCACAGTGCCTCCTTGGCTCCATGTGGCCTTCCCTCTGAGTTCAATCATCTTCCATCACGTCACCATAATCTCCTTGGCTTGAAAAAGCTCTACAGTGTCACCAGGGCTCCTTCATTCCATGGGGCCTTACCTGTTGGTTCAATCATCTTCCATCATGTCACAATGGTCTCCTTGGTCTGAAAAAGTTCCACTGTGTCACAGCAGCCGGCCCCTTGGTTTCAAGTGGTTCAGTTAGGCCACAATGGAATCCTTGCTTTCTTCATGTCACAATGCCTCCTTGTCTGCATGTGGCCATACCTGTGAGTTCAATCATCTGCCATCATGTCATCATAGTCTCCTTGGATTGAAAAAGCTCCATCATGAGTGTCACCATGGCTCCTCCGTTCCATGTGGCCTTACCTGTTGGTTTAATCTTCTTCCATCATGTCACAATGGTCTCCTTGGTCTGAAAAAGCTCCAATGTGTCACAGTGGCCTCTTGGTTCCATGCGCCATGCGGATCTGTTGTGTCACAATGGAATCCTTGCTTCCTTCGTGTCAAATCGACTCCTTGAATGCATATGGCCTTACCTGTGAGTTCAATCATCTTCCATCATGTCCCAACGGTCTCCTTGGACTGAAAAAGCTCCTCTGTGTCCCAGTGGCTCCTTGGTTCCATGTGGTTCTGTTAGGCCACAGTGGAATCCTTGCTTTCTTCATGTCACAATGCCTCCTTGGCTCCATGTGGCCTTACCTGTGAGTTCAATCATCTGCCATCATGTCGTAATAGTCTCCTTGGATTGAAAAAGCTCTACAGTGTCACCATGGCGCCATGATTCCATGTGGCCTTACCTGTTGGTTCAATAATCTTCCATCATGTCGCAATAACTCCTTAGTCTGAATAAGCTCCAATGTGTCACAGTGGCCACTTGGTTCCACGCGACATGCGGTTCTGTCGTGTCACAATGGAGTCCTTGCTTTCTTCATATCAAATCGACTCCTTGAATGTATGTGGCCTAACCTGTAGGTTCAATCATCTTCCATCACGTCACAATGGTCTCCTTGGTCTGAAAAAGCTCCAATGTGTCACAGTGGCTCCTTGGTTCCATGTGGTTCAGTTGGGCCACAGTGGAATCCTTGCTTTCTTCATGTCACAATGTCTCCTTGGCTCCATGTGGCCTTACCTCTGAGTTCAATCATCTTCCATCATGACACAATAATCTCCTGAGTTTGAGAAAGCTACAGAGTGTCACCATGGCGCCATGATTCCTTGTGGCCTTACCTGTTGGTTCAATCATCTTCCACCATGTCACAATGGTCTCCTTGGTTTCCAAAAGCTCCATTGTGTCACAGTGGCCCCTTGGTTCCATGCAGTTCTGTCACGTCACAATGTTAACCGTGCTTTCTTCTTGTCACAATGGCCCTTGGCTCCATGTGGCCTTGCCTGTTGGTTTCAGCATCTTCCATCATGTCACAATGACTCCTTGGTCTCAAAAAGCTCCACTGTGTAACTGTGGCCCCTTGGTTCCATGCGCCATGCGGATCTCTCGTGTCACAATGGAATCCTTGCTTTCTTTGTGTGAGAACGGCTGCTTGGCTTCAAGTGGCCTTACCTGTGTGTTCAATCACTTCCATTGTGTCGCAATGGTCTCCTTGGGCTTAAAAAGCTCCACTGTGTCACAGTGACTCCTTGGTTCCATGTGGTTCAGTTAGGCACCTCTGGAATCCTTGCTTTCTTCATGTCACAATGCCTCCTTGTCTCCATGTGGCCTTACCTCTGAGTTCAATCATCTGCCATCATGTCATAATAGTCTCCTTGGATTGCAAAGCTCTACAGTGTCACCATGGCTCCTCATTTTAATGTGGCCTTACCTGTGAGTTCAATCATCTGCCATCATGTCACAATCGTCTCCTGAGTTTGAAAAAATCCCCTGTGTCAGAGTGGCTCCTTGGTTCCATGTCGTTCAGTCAGGCCACAGTGGAATCCTTGCCTTCGTCATGTCACAATGCCTCCTTGGCTCCATGTGGCCTTACCTGTTGGTTTATTCTTCTTCCATCATGTCATAATGGTCTCCTTGGTCTGAAAAAGTTCCACTGTGTCACAGCAGCCGGCCCCTTGGTTTCAAGTGGTTCAGTTAGGCCACAATGGAATCCTTGCTTTCTTCATGTCACAATGCCTCCTTGTCTGCATGTGGCCATACCTGTGAGTTCAATCATCTGCCATCATGTCATCATAGTCTCCTTGGATTGAAAAAGCTCCATCATGAGTGTCACCATGGCTCCTCCGTTCCATGTGGCCTTACCTGTTGGTTTAATCTTCTTCCATCATGTCACAATGGTCTCCTTGGTCTGAAAAAGCTCCAATGTGTCACAGTGGCCTCTTGGTTCCATGCGCCATGCGGTTCTGTTATGTCTCAATGGAATCCTTGCTTTCTTCGTGTCAAATCGACTCCTTGAATGCATATGGCCTTACCTGTGAGTTCAATCATCTTCCATCATGTCCCAACGGTCTCCTTGGACTGAAAAAGCTCCTCTGTGTCCCAGTGGCTCCTTGGTTCCATGTGGTTCTGTTAGGCCACAGTGGAATCCTTGCTTTCTTCATGTCACAATGCCTCCTTGGCTCCATGTGGCCTTACCTCTGAGTTCAATCATCTTCCATCATGTCAGTCTCCTTGGATTGAAAAAGCTCTACAGTGTCACCATGGCGCCATGATTCCATGTGGCCTTACCTGTTGGTTCAATCATCTTCCATCATGTCGCAATAACTCCTTAGTCTGAATAAGCTCCAATGTGCCACAGTGGCCACTTGGTTCCATGCGCCATGTGGTTCTGTTGTGTCACAACGAGTCTTTGCTTTCTTCATATCAAATCGACTCCTTGAATGTATGTGGCCTAACCTGTAGGTTCAATCATCTTCCATCACGTCACAATAGTCTCCTTGGTTTCCAAAAGCTCCATTGTGTCACAGTGGCCCCTTGGTTCCATGCAGTTCTGTCACGTCACAATGGAATCCTTGTTTTCTTCTTGTCACAATGGCCCTTGGCTCCATGTGGCCTTGCCTGTTGGTTTCAGCATCTTCCATCATGTCACAATGATTCCTTGGTCTCTAAAAGCTCCACTGTGTAACTGTGGCCCCTTGGTTCCATGCGCCATGCGGATCTCTCGTGTCACAATGGAATCCTTGCTTTCTTTGTGTGAGAACGGCTGCTTGGCTTCAAGTGGCCTTACCTGTGTGTTCAATCACTTCCATTGTGTCGCAATGGTCTCCTTGGCCTTAAAAAGCTCCACTGTGTCACAGTGACTCCTTGGTTCCATGTGGTTCAGTTAGGCACCTCAGGAATCCTTGCTTTCTTCGTGTCAAAACGACTCCCTGTCTGCATGTGGCCTTACCTGTTGGTTCAATCATCTTCCATCATGTCACAATGGTCTCCTGGGTCTGAAAAAGTTCCACTGTGTCACAGCGGCCGTCCCCTTAGTTTCATGTGGTTCAGTTAGGCCACAATGGAATCCTTGCTTTCTTCATGTCACAATGCCTCCTCGTCTCCATGTGGCCTTACCTGTGAGTTCAATCATCTGACATCATGTCATAATAGTCTCCTTGGATTGAAAAAGCTCCATCATGAGTGTCACCATGGCTCCTCCGTTCCATGTGGCCTTACCTGTTGGTTTAATCTTCTTCCATCATGTCACAATGGTCTCCTTGGTCTGAAAAAGCTCCAATGTGTCACAGTGGCCTCTTGGTTCCATGTGCCATGTGGTTCTGTTGTGTCACAATGGAATCCTTGCTTTCTTCGTGTCAAAACGACTCCCTGTCTGCATGTGGCCTTACCTGTTGGTTCAATCATCTTCCATCATGTCCCAATGGTCTCCTTGGTCTGAAAAACCTCCACTGTGTCCCAGTGGCTCCTTGCTTCCATGTGGTTCAGTTAGGCCACAATGGAATCCTTGCTTTCTTCATGTCACAATGCCTCCTTGGCTCCATGTGGCCTTACCTGTGAGTTCAATCATCTGCCATCATGTCATAATAGTCTCCTTGGATTGAAAAAGCTCTACAGTGTCACCATGGCGCCATGATTCCATGTGGCCTTACCTGTTGGTTCAATCATCTTCCATCATGTCGCAATAACTCCTTAGTCTGAATAAGCTCCAATGTGTCACAGTGGCCACTTGGTTCCACGCGACATGTGGTTCTGTCGTGTCACAATGGAGTCCTTGCTTTCTTCATATCAAATCGACTCCTTGAATGTATGTGGCCTAACCTGTAGGTTCAATCATCTTCCATCACGTCACAATGGTCTCCTTGGTCTGAAAAAGCTCCAATGTGTCACAGTGGCTCCTTGGTTCCATGTGGTTCAGTTAGGCACCTCAGGAATCCATGCTTTCTTCGTGTCAAAACGACTCCCTGTCTGCATGTGGCCTTACCTGTTGGTTCAATCATCTTCCATCATGTCACAATGGTCTCCTTGGACTGAAAAACCTCCACTGTGTCCCAGTGGCTCCTTGGTTCCATGTGGTTCAGTTAGGCCACAATGGAATCCTTGCTTTCTTCATGTCACAATGCCTCCTTGGCTCCATGTGGCCTTACCTGTGAGTTCAATCATCTGCCATCATGTCGTAATAGTCTCCTTGGATTGAAAAAGCTCTACAGTGTCACCATGGCGCCATGATTCCATGTGGCCTTACCTGTTGGTTCAATCATCTTCCATCATGTCGCAATAACTCCTTAGTCTGAATAAGCTCCAATGTGTCACAGTGGCCACTTGGTTCCACGCGACATGCGGTTCTGTCGTGTCACAATGGAGTCCTTGCTTTCTTCATATCAAATCGACTCCTTGAATGTATGTGGCCTAACCTGTAGGTTCAATCATCTTCCATCACGTCACAATGGTCTCCTTGGTCTGAAAAAGCTCCAATGTGTCACAGTGGCTCCTTGGTTCCATGTGGTTCAGTTGGGCCACAGTGGAATCCTTGCTTTCTTCATGTCACAATGTCTCCTTGGCTCCATGTGGCCTTACCTGTCAGTTCAATCATCTTCCATCATGACACAATAATCTCCTGAGTTTGAGAAAGCTACAGAGTGTCACCATGGCGCCATGATTCCTTGTGGCCTTACCTGTTGGTTCAATCATCTTCCACCATGTCACAATGGTCTCCTTGGTTTCCAAAAGCTCCATTGTGTCACAGTGGCCCCTTGGTTCCATGCAGTTCTGTCACGTCACAATGTTAACCGTGCTTTCTTCTTGTCACAATGGCCCTTGGCTCCATGTGGCCTTGCCTGTTGGTTTCAGCATCTTCCATCATGTCACAATGACTCCTGGGTCTCAAAAAGCTCCACTGTGTAACTGTGGCCCCTTGGTTCCATGCGCCATGCGGATCTCTCGTGTCACAATGGAATCCTTGCTTTCTTTGTGTGAGAACGGCTGCTTGGCTTCAAGTGGCCTTACCTGTGTGTTCAATCACTTCCATTGTGTCGCAATGGTCTCCTTGGCCTTAAAAAGCTCCATTGTGTCACAGTGACTCCTTGGTTCCATGTGGTTCAGTTAGGCACCTCTGGAATCCTTGCTTTCTTCATGTCATAATGCCTCCTTGTCTCCATGTGGCGTTACCTCTGAGTTCAATCATCTGCCATCATGTCATAATAGTCTCCTTGGATTGCAAAGCTCTACAGTGTCACCATGGCTCCTCATTTTAATGTGGCCTTACCTGTGGGTTCAATCATCTGCCATCATGTCACAATCGTCTCCTGAGTTTGAAAAAATCCCCTGTGTCAGAGTGGCTCCTTGGTTCCATGTGGTTCAGTCAGGCCACAGTGGAATCCTTGCCTTCGTCATGTCACAATGCCTCCTTGGCTCCATGTGGCCTTACCTGTTGGTTTATTCTTCTTCCATCATGTCATAATGGTCTCCTTGGTCTGAAAAAGTTCCACTGTGTCACAGCAGTCGGCCCCTTGGTTTCAAGTGGTTCAGTTAGGCCACAATGGAATCCTTGCTTTCTTCATGTCACAATGCCTCCTTGTCTGCATGTGGCCATACCTGTGAGTTCAATCATCTGCCATCATGTCATCATAGTCTCCTTGGGTTGAAAAAGCTCCATCATGAGTGTCACCATGGCTCCTCCGTTCCATGTGGCCTTACCTGTTGGTTTAATCTTCTTCCATCATGTCACAATGGTCTCCTTGGTCTGAAAAAGCTCCAATGTGCCACAGTGGCCTCTTGGTTCCATGCGCCATGCGGTTCTGTTATGTCACAATGGAATCCTTGCTTCCTTCGTGTCAAATCGACTCCTTGAATGCATATGGCCTTACCTGTTGGTTCAATCATCTTCCATCATGTCCCAACGGTCTCCTTGGACTGAAAAAGCTCCTCTGTGTCCCAGTGGCTCCTTGGTTCCATGTGGTTCTGTTAGGCCACAGTGGAATCCTTGCTTTCTTCATGTCACAATGCCTCCTTGGCTCCATGTGGCCTTACCTCTGAGTTCAATCATCTTCCATCATGTCATAATAGTCTCCTTGGATTGAAAAAGCTCTACAGTGTCACCATGGCGCCATGATTCCATGTGGCCTTACCTGTTGGTTCAATCATCTTCCATCATGTCGCAATAACTCCTTAGTCTGAATAAGCTCCAATGTGCCACAGTGGCCACTTGGTTCCATGCGCCATGTGGTTCTGTTGTGTCACAACGAGTCTTTGCTTTCTTCATATCAAATCGACTCCTTGAATGTATGTGGCCTAACCTGTAGGTTCAATCATCTTCCATCACGTCACAATAGTCTCCTTGGTTTCCAAAAGCTCCATTGTGTCACAGTGGCCCCTTGGTTCCATGCAGTTCTGTCACGTCACAATGGAATCCTTGTTTTCTTCTTGTCACAATGGCCCTTGGCTCCATGTGGCCTTGCCTGTTGGTTTCAGCATCTTCCATCATGTCACAATGACTCCTTGGTCTCAAAAAGCTCCACTGTGTAACTGTGGCCCCTTGGTTCCATGCGCCATGCGGATCTCTCGTGTCACAATGGAATCCTTGCTTTCTTTGTGTGAGAACGGCTGCTTGGCTTCAAGTGGCCTTACCTGTGTGTTCAATCACTTCCATTGTGTCGCAATGGTCTCCTTGGCCTTAAAAAGCTCCACTGTGTCCCAGTGGCTCCTTGGTTCGATGTGGTTCTATTAGGCACCACTGGAATCCTTGCTTTCTCTGTGTCACAATGCCTCCTTGTCTCCATGTGGCCTTACCTCTGAGTTCAATCATCTGCCATCATGTCATAATAGTCTCCTTGGATTGCAAAGCTCTACAGTGTCACCATGGCTCCTCATTTTAATGTGGCCTTACCTGTGAGTTCAATCATCTTCCATTATGTCACAATCGTCTCCTGAGTTTGAAAAAACTCCCCTGTGTCACAGTGGCTCCTTGGTTCCATGTGGTTCAGTCAGGCCACAGTGGAATCCTTGCCTTCGTCATGTCACAATGCCTCCTTGGCTCCATGTGGCCTTACCTGTTGGTTTATTCTTCTCCCATCATGTCATAATGGTCTCCTTGGTCTGAAAAAGCTCCAATGTGTCACAGTGGCCTCTTGGTTCCATGCACTTCTGTCGTGTCACAATGGAGTCCTTGCTTTCTTCATATCAAAACGACTCCTTGACTGCATGTGGCCTTCCCTGTTTGTTCAATCATCTGCCATCATGTCGCAATCATCTCCTGAGTTGGAAAAAACTCCACTGTGTCACAGTGGCTCCATGGTTCCATGATGTTCTCTTAGGCCGCAATGGAATCCTTGCTTTCGTCATGTCACAGTGCCTCCTTGGCTCCATGTGGCCTTACCTCTGAGTTCAATCATCTTCCATCACGTCACCATAATCTCCTTGGCTTGAAAAAGCTCTACAGTGTCACCAGGGCTCCTTCATTCCATGGGGCCTTACCTGTTGGTTCAATCATCTTCCATCATGTCACAATGGTCTCCTTGGTCTTAAAAAGTTCCACTGTGTCAAAGCGGCCGGCCCCTTGGTTTCATGTGGTTCAGTTAGGCCACAATGGAATCCTTGCTTTCTTCATGTCACAATGCCTCCTCGTCTCCATGTGGCCATACCTGTGAGTTCAATCATCTGCCATCATGTCATAATAGTCTCCTTGGATTCAAAAGCTCTACAGAGTGTCACCATGGCTCCTCCGTTCCATGTGGCCTTACCTGTTGGTTTAATCTTCTTCCATCATGTCACAATGGTCTCCTTGGTCTGAAAAAGCTCCAATGTGTCACAGTGGCCTCTTGGTTCTCTGTGCCATGTGGTTCTGTTGCGTCACAATGGAATCCTTGTTGTCTTCGTGTCAAAACGACTCCCTGTCTGCATTTGGCCTTACCTGTTGGTTCAATCATCTTCCATCATGCCCCAACGGTCTCCTTGGACTGAAAAAGCTCCTCTTTGTCCCAGTGGCTCCTTGGTTCCATGTGGTTCTGTTAGGCCACAGTGGAATCCTTGCTTTCTTCATGTCACAATGCCTCCTTGTCTCCATGTGGCCTTACCTCTGAGTTCAATCATCTGCCATCATGTCATAATAGTCTCCTTGGATTGAAAAAGCTCTACAGTGTCACCATGGCGCCATGATTCCATGTGGCCTTACCTGTTGGTTCAATCATCTTCCATCATGTCGCAATAACTCCTTAGTCTGAATAAGCTCCAATGTGTCACAGTGGCCACTTGGTTCCACGCGCCATGTGGTTCTGTTGTGTCACAACGAGTCCTTGCTTTCTTCATATCAAATCGACTCCTTGAATGTATGTGGCCTAACCTGTAGGTTCAATCATCTTCCATCACGTCACATTGGTCTCCTTGGTCTGAAAAAGCTCCAATGTGTCACAGTGGCTCCTTGGTTCCATGTGGTTCAGTTGGGCCACAGTGGAATCCTTGCTTTCTTCATGTCACAATGCCTCCTTGGCTCCATGTGGCCTTACCTCTGAGTTCAATCATCTTCCATCATGACACAATAATCTCCTGAGTTTGAGAAAGCTACAGAGTGTCACCATGGCGCCATGATTCCTTGTGGCCTTACCTGTTGGTTCAATCATCTTCCACCATGTCACAATGGTCTCCTTGGTTTCCAAAAGCTCCATTGTGTCACAGTGGCCCCTTGGTTCCATGCAGTTCTGTCACATCACAATGTTAACCGTGCTTTCTTCTTGTCACAATGGCCCTTGGCTCCATGTGGCCTTGCCTGTTGGTTTCAGCATCTTCCATCATGTCACAATGACTCCTTGGTCTCAAAAAGCTCCACTGTGTAACTGTGGCCCCTTGGTTCCATGCGCCATGCGGATCTCTCGTGTCACAATGGAATCCTTGCTTTCTTTGTGTGAGAACGGCTGCTTGGCTTCAAGTGGCCTTACCTGTGTGTTCAATCACTTCCATTGTGTCGCAATGGTCTCCTTGGCCTTAAAAAGCTCCACTGTGTCACAGTGACTCCTTGGTTCGATGTGGTTCTGTTAGGCACCACTGGAATCCTTGCTTTCTCTGTGTCACAATGCCTTCTTGTCTCCATGTGGCCTTACCTCTGAGTTCAATCATCTGCCATCATGTCATAATAGTCTCCTTGGATTGCAAAGCTCTACAGTGTCACCATGGCTCCTCATTTTAATGTGGCCTTACCTGTGAGTTCAATCATCTTCCATCATGCCACAATCGTCTCCTGAGTTTGAAAAAACTCCCCTGTGCCACAGTGGCTCCTTGGTTCCATGTGGTTCAGTCAGGCCACAGTGGAATCCTTGCCTTCGTCATGTCACAATGCCTCCTTGGCTCCATGTGGCCTTACCTGTTGGTTTATTCTTCTCCCATCATGTCATAATGGTCTCCTTGGTCTGAAAAAGCTCCAATGTGTCACAGTGGCCTCTTGGTTCCATGCGCCATGCGGTTCTGTCGTGTCACAATGGAGTCCTTGCTTTCTTCATATCAAAACGACTCCTTGACTGCATGTGGCCTTGCCTGTTTGTTCAATCATCTGCCATCATGTCACAATCATCTCCTGAGTTTGAAAAAACTCCACTGTGTCACAGTGGCTCCATGGTTCCATGATGTTCTCTTAGGCCGCAATGGAATCCTTGCTTTCGTCATGTCACAGTGCCTCCTTGGCTCCATGTGGCCTTCCCTCTGAGTTCAATCATCTTCCATCACGTCACCATAATCTCCTTGGCTTGAAAAAGCTCTACAGTGTCACCAGGGCTCCTTCATTCCATGGGGCCTTACCTGTTGGTTCAATCATCTTCCATCATGTCACAATGGTCTCCTTGGTCTGAAAAAGTTCCACTGTGTCACAGCAGCCGGCCCCTTGGTTTCAAGTGGTTCAGTTAGGCCACAATGGAATCCTTGCTTTCTTCATGTCACAATGCCTCCTTGTCTGCATGTGGCCATACCTGTGAGTTCAATCATCTGCCATCATGTCATAATAGTCTCCTTGGATTGAAAAAGCTCCATCATGAGTGTCACCATGGCTCCTCCGTTCCATGTGGCCGTACCTGTTGGTTTAATCTTCTTCCATCATGTCACAATGGTCTCCTTGGTCTGAAAAAGCTCCAATGTGTCACAGTTGCCCCTTGGTTCCATGCGCCATGCGCTTCTGTTATGTCACAATGGAATCCTTGCTTTCTTCGTGTCAAATCGACTCCTTGAATGCATATGGCCTTACCTGTGAGTTCAATCATCTTCCATCATGTCCCAACGGTCTCCTTGGACTGAAAAAGCTCCTCTGTGTCCCAGTGGCTCCTTGGTTCCATGTGGTTCTGTTAGGCCACAGTGGAATCCTTGCTTTCTTCATGTCACAATGCCTCCTTGGCTCCATGTGGCCTTACCTCTGAGTTCAATCATCTGACATCATGTCATAATAGTCTCCTTGGATTGAAAAAGCTCTACAGTGTCACCATGGCGCCATGATTCCATGTGGCCTTACCTGTTGGTTCAATCATCTTCCATCATGTCGCAATAACTCCTTAGTCTGAATAAGCTCCAATGTGTCACAGTGGCCACTTGGTTCCATGCGCCATGTGGTTCTGTTGTGTCACAACGAGTCTTTGCTTTCTTCATATCAAATCGACTCCTTGAATGTATGTGGCCTAACCTGTAGGTTCAATCATCTTCCATCACGTCACAATGGTCTCCTTGGTTTCCAAAAGCTCCATTGTGTCACAGTGGCCCCTTGGTTCCATGCAGTTCTGTCACGTCACAATGTTAACCGTGCTTTCTTCTTGTCACAATGGCCCTTGGCTCCATGTGGCCTTGCCTGTTGGTTTCAGCATCTTCCATCATGTCACAATGACTCCTTGGTCTCAAAAAGCTCCACTGTGTAACTGTGGCCCCTTGGTTCCATGCGCCATGCGGATCTCTCATGTCACAATGGAATCCTTGCTTTCTTTGTGTGAGAACGGCTGCTTGGCTTCAAGTGGCCTTACCTGTGTGTTCAATCACTTCCATTGTGTCGCAATGGTCTCCTTGGCCTTAAAAAGCTCCTCTGTGTCCCAGTGGCTCCTTGGTTCGATGTGGTTCTATTAGGCACCACTGGAATCCTTGCTTTCTTCATGTCACAATGCCTCCTTGTCTCCATGTGGCCTTACCTCTGAGTTCAATCATCTGCCATCATGTCATAATAGTCTCCTTGGATTGCAAAGCTCTACAGTGTCACCATGGCTCCTCATTTTAATGTGGCCTTACCTGTGAGTTCAATCATCTTCCATCATGTCACAATCGTCTCCTGAGTTTGAAAAAACTCCCCTGTGTCACAGTGGCTCCTTGGTTCCATGTGGTTCAGTCAGGCCACAGTGGAATCCTTGCCTTCGTCATGTCACAATGCCTCCTTGGCTCCATGTGGCCTTACCTGTTGGTTTATTCTTCTCCCATCATGTCATAATGGTCTCCTAGGACTGAAAAAGCTCCAATGTGTCACAGTGGCCTCTTGGTTCCATGCGCCATGCGGTTCTGTCGTGTCACAATGGAGTCCTTGCTTTCTTCATATCAAAACGACTCCTTGACTGCATGTGGCCTTGCCTGTTTGTTCAATCATCTGCCATCATGTCACAATCATCTCCTGAGTTTGAAAAAACTCCACTGTGTCACAGTGGCTCCATGGTTCCATGATGTTCTCTTAGGCCGCAATGGAATCCTTGCTTTCGTCATGTCACAGTGCCTCCTTGGCTCCATGTGGCCTTCCCTCTGAGTTCAATCATCTTCCATCACGTCACCATAATCTCCTTGGCTTGAAAAAGCTCTACAGTGTCACCAGGGCTCCTTCATTCCATGGGGCCTTACCTGTTGGTTCAATCATCTTCCATCATGTCACAATGGTCTCCTTGGTCTGAAAAAGTTCCACTGTGTCACAGCAACCGGCCCCTTGGTTTCAAGTGGTTCAGTTAGGCCACAATGGAATCCTTGCTTTCTTCATGTCACAATGCCTCCTCGTCTGCATGTGGCCATACCTGTGAGTTCAATCATCTGCCATCATGTCATCATAGTCTCCTTGGATTGAAAAAGCTCCATCATGAGTGTCACCATGGCTCCTCCGTTCCATGTGGCCTTACCTGTTGGTTTAATCTTCTTCCATCATGTCACAATGGTCTCCTTGGTCTGAAAAAGCTCCAATGTGTCACAGTGGCCTCTTGGTTCCATGCGCCATGCGGATCTGTTGTGTCACAATGGAATCCTTGCTTTCTTTGTGTCAAATCGACTCCTTGGCTGCATGTGGCCTTACCTGTGAGTTCAATCATCTTCCATCATGTCCCAACGGTCTCCTTGGACTGAAAAACCTCCACTGTGTCCCAGTGGCTCCTTGGTTCCATGTGGTTCTCTTAGGCCACAGTGGAATCCTTGCTTTCTTCATGTCAAAATGCCTCTTTGTCTCCATGTGGCCTTACCTGTCAGTTCAATCATCTTCCAACATGACACAATAATCTCCTGAGTTTGAGAAAGCTACAGAGTGTCACCATGATTCCTTGTGGCCTTACCTGTTGGTTCAATCATCTTCCACCATGTCACAATGGTCTCCTTGGTTTCCAAAAGCTCCATTGTGTCACAGTGGCCCCTTGGTACCATGCAGTTCTGTCACGTCACAATGTTAACCGTGCTTTCTTCTTGTCACAATGGCCCTTGGCTCCATGTGGCCTTGCCTGTTGGTTTCAGCATCTTCCATCATGTCACAATGACTCCTTGGTCTCAAAAAGCTCCACTGTGTAACTGTGGCCCCTTGGTTCCATGCGCCATGCGGATCTCTCGTGTCACAATGGAATCCTTGCTTTCTTTGTGTGAGAACGGCTGCTTGGCTTCAAGTGGCCTTACCTGTGTGTTCAATCACTTCCATTGTGTCACAATGGTCTCCTTGGGCTTAAAAAGCTCCACTGTGTCACAGTGACTCCTTGGTTCCATGTGGTTCAGTTAGGCACCTCTGGAATCCTTGCTTTCTTCATGTCACAATGCCTCCTTGTCTCCATGTGGCCTTACCTCTGAGTTCAATCATCTGCCATCATGTCATAATAGTCTCCTTGGATTGCAAAGCTCTACAGTGTCACCATGGCTCCTCATTTTAATGTGGCCTTACCTGTGAGTTCAATCATCTGCCATCATGTCACAATCGTCTCCTGAGTTTGAAAAAATCCCCTGTGTCAGAGTGGCTCCTTGGTTCCATGTGGTTCAGTCAGGCCACAGTGGAATCCTTGCCTTCGTCATGTCACAATGCCTCCTTGGCTCCATGTGGCCTTACCTGTTGGTTTATTCTTCTCCCATCATGTCATAATGGTCTCCTAGGACTGAAAAAGCTCCAATGTGTCACAGTGGCCTCTTGGTTCCATGCACTTCTGTCGTGTCACAATGGAGTCCTTGCTTTCTTCATATCAAAACGACTCCTTGACTGCATGTGGCCTTGCCTGTTTGTTCAATCATCTGCCATCATGTCACAATCATCTCCTGAGTTTGAAAAAACTCCACTGTGTCACAGTGGCTCCATGGTTCCATGATGTTCTCTTAGGCCGCAATGGAATCCTTGCTTTCGTCATGTCACAGTGCCTCCTTGTCTGCATGTGGCCATACCTGTGAGTTCAATCATCTGCCATCATGTCATAATAGTCTCCTTGGATTGAAAAAGCTCCATCATGTGTGTCACCATGGCTCCTCCGTTCCATGTGGCCTTACCTGTTGGTTTAATCTTCTTCCATCATGTCACAATGGTCTCCTTGGTCTGAAAAAGCTCCAATGTGTCACAGTGGCCTCTTGGTTCCATGCGCCATGCGGATCTGTTGTGTCACAATGGAATCCTTGCTTTCTTCGTGTCAAATCGACTCCTTGGCTGCATGTGGCCTTACCTGTTGGTACAATCATCTTCCATCATGTCCCAACGGTCTCCTTGGACTGAAAAACCTCCACTGTGTCCCAGTGGCTCCTTGGTTCTATGTGGTTCTGTTAGGCCACAGTGGAATCCTTGCTTTCTTCATGTCAAAATGCCTCTTTGTCTCCATGTGGCCTTACCTGTGAGTTCAATCATCTTCCATCATGTCACAATCGTCTCCTGAGTTTGAAAAAACTCCCCTGTGTCACAGTGGCTCCTTGGTTCCATGTGGTTCAGTCAGGCCACAGTGGAATCCTTGCCTTCGTCATGTCACAATGCCTCCTTGGCTCCATGTGGCCTTACCTGTTGGTTTATTCTTCTCCCATCATGTCATAATGGTCTCCTAGGACTGAAAAAGCTCCAATGTGTCACAGTGGCTTCTTGGTTCCATGCACTTCTGTCGTGTCACAATGGAGTCCTTGCTTTCTTCATATCAAAACGACTCCTTGACTGCATGTGGCCTTGCCTGTTTGTTCAATCATCTGCCATCATGTCACAATCATCTCCTGAGTTTGAAAAAACTCCACTGTGTCACAGTGGCTCCATGGTTCCATGATGTTCTCTTAGGCCGCAATGGAATCCTTGCTTTCGTCATGTCACAGTGCCTCCTTGGCTCCATGTGGCCTTCCCTCTGAGTTCAATCATCTTCCATCACGTCACCATAATCTCCTTGGCTTGAAAAAGCTCTACAGTGTCACCAGGGCTCCTTCATTCCATGGGGCCTTACCTGTTGGTTCAATCATCTTCCATCATGTCGCAATAACTCCTTAGTCTGAATAAGCTCCAATGTGTCACAGTGGCCACTTGGTTCCATGCGCCATGTGGTTCTGTTGTGTCACAACGAGTCTTTGCTTTCTTCATATCAAATCGACTCCTTGAATGTATGTGGCCTAACCTGTAGGTTCAATCATCTTCCATCACATCACAATGGTCTCCTTGGTTTCCAAAATCTCCATTGTGTCACAGTGGCCCCTTGGTTCCATGCAGTTCTGTCAGGTCACAATGGAATCCTTGCTTTCTTCATGTCACAATGGCCCCTGGGTGCATGTGGCCTTGCCTGTTGGTTTCAGCATCTTCCATCATGTCACAATGACTCCTTGGTCTCAAAAAGCTCCACTGTGTAACTGTGGCCCCTTGGTTCCATGCGCCATGCGGATCTCTCGTGTCACAATGGAATCCTTGCTTTCTTTGTGTGAGAACGGCTGCTTGGCTTCAAGCGGCCTTACCTGTGTGTTCAATCACTTCCATTGTGTCGCAATGGTCTCCTTGGCCTTAAAAAGCTCCTCTGTGTCCCAGTGGCTCCTTGGTTCGATGTGGTTCTATTAGGCACCACTGGAATCCTTGCTTTCTTCATGTCACAATGCCTCCTTGTCTCCATGTGGCCTTACCTCTGAGTTCAATCATCTGCCATCATGTCATAATAGTCTCCTTGGATTGCAAAGCTCTACAGTGTCACCATGGCTCCTCATTTTAATGTGGCCTTACCTGTGAGTTCAATCATCTTCCATCATGCCACAATCGTCTCCTGAGTTTGAAAAAACTCCCCTGTGTCACAGTGGCTCCTTGGTTCCATGTGGTTCAGTCAGGCCACAGTGGAATCCTTGCCTTCGTCATGTCACAATGCCTCCTTGGCTCCATGTGGCCTTACCTGTTGGTTTATTCTTCTCCCATCATGTCATAATGGTCTCCTAGGACTGAAAAAGCTCCAATGTGTCACAGTGGCTTCTTGGTTCCATGCGGTTCTGTCGTGTCACAATGGAGTCCTTGCTTTCTTCATATCAAAACGACTCCTTGACTGCATGTGGCCTTGCCTGTTTGTTCAATCATCTGCCATCATGTCACAATCATCTCCTGAGTTTGAAAAAACTCCACTGTGTCACAGTGGCTCCATGGTTCCATGATGTTCTCTTAGGCCGCAATGGAATCCTTGCTTTCTTCATGTCACAATGCCTCCTTGTCTCCATGTGGCCTTCCCTCTGAGTTCAATCATCTGCCATCATGTCATAATAGTCTCCTTGGCTTGAAAAAGCTCTACAGTGTCACCATGGCGCCATGATTCCATGTGGCCTTACCTGTTGGTTCAATCATCTTCCATCATGTCGCAATAACTCCTTAGTCTGAATAAGCTCCAATGTGTCACAGTGGCCACTTGGTTCCATGCGCCATGTGGTTCTGTTGTGTCACAACGAGTCTTTGCTTTCTTCATATCAAATCGACTCCTTGAATGTATGTGGCCTAACCTGTAGGTTCAATCATCTTCCATCACATCACAATGGTCTCCTTGGTTTCCAAAAGCTCCATTGTGTCACAGTGGCCCCTTGGTTCCATGCAGTTCTGTCAGGTCACAATGGAATCCTTGCTTTCTTCATGTCACAATGCCTCCTTGTCTCCATGTGGCCTTACCTCTGAGTTCAATCATCTGCCATCATGTCATAATAGTCTCCTTGGATTGCAAAGCTCTACAGTGTCACCATGGCTCCTCATTTTAATGTGGCCTTACCTGTGAGTTCAATCATCTTCCATCATGTCACAATCGTCTCCTGAGTTTGAAAAAACTCCCCTGTGTCACAGTGGCTCCTTGGTTCCATGTGGTTCAGTCAGGCCACAGTGGAATCCTTGCCTTCGTCATGTCACAATGCCTCCTTGGCTCCATGTGGCCTTACCTGTTGGTTTATTCTTCTCCCATCATGTCATAATGGTCTCCTAGGACTGAAAAAGCTCCAATGTGTCACAGTGGCTTCTTGGTTCCATGCGGTTCTGTCGTGTCACAATGGAGTCCTTGCTTTCTTCATATCAAAACGACTCCTTGACTGCATGTGGCCTTGCCTGTTTGTTCAATCATCTGCCATCATGTCACAATCATCTCCTGAGTTTGAAAAAACTCCACTGTGTCACAGTGGCTCCATGGTTCCATGATGTTCTCTTAGGCCGCAATGGAATCCTTGCTTTCTTCATGTCACAATGCCTCCTTGTCTCCATGTGGCCTTCCCTCTGAGTTCAATCATCTGCCATCATGTCATAATAGTCTCCTTGGCTTGAAAAAGCTCTACAGTGTCACCATGGCGCCATGATTCCATGTGGCCTTACCTGTTGGTTCAATCATCTTCCATCATGTCGCAATAACTCCTTAGTCTGAATAAGCTCCAATGTGTCACAGTGGCCACTTGGTTCCATGCGCCATGTGGTTCTGTTGTGTCACAACGAGTCTTTGCTTTCTTCATATCAAATCGACTCCTTGAATGTATGTGGCCTAACCTGTAGGTTCAATCATCTTCCATCACATCACAATGGTCTCCTTGGTTTCCAAAATCTCCATTGTGTCACAGTGGCCCCTTGGTTCCATGCAGTTCTGTCAGGTCACAATGGAATCCTTGCTTTCTTCATGTCACAATGGCCCCTGGGTGCATGTGGCCTTGCCTGTTGGTTTCAGCATCTTCCATCATGTCACAATGACTCCTTGGTCTCAAAAAGCTCCACTGTGTAACTGTGGCCCCTTGGTTCCATGCGCCATGCGGATCTCTCGTGTCACAATGGAATCCTTGCTTTCTTTGTGTGAGAACGGCTGCTTGGCTTCAAGTGGCCTTACCTGTGTGTTCAATCACTTCCATTGTGTCGCAATGGTCTCCTTGGCCTTAAAAAGCTCCTCTGTGTCCCAGTGGCTCCTTGGTTCGATGTGGTTCTATTAGGCACCACTGGAATCCTTGCTTTCTTCATGTCACAATGCCTCCTTGTCTCCATGTGGCCTTACCTCTGAGTTCAATCATCTGCCATCATGTCATAATAGTCTCCTTGGATTGCAAAGCTCTACAGTGTCACCATGGCTCCTCATTTTAATGTGGCCTTACCTGTGAGTTCAATCATCTTCCATCATGTCACAATCGTCTCCTGAGTTTGAAAAAACTCCCCTGTGTCACAGTGGCTCCTTGGTTCCATGTGGTTCAGTCAGGCCACAGTGGAATCCTTGCCTTCGTCATGTCACAATGCCTCCTTGGCTCCATGTGGCCTTACCTGTTGGTTTATTCTTCTCCCATCATGTCATAATGGTCTCCTAGGACTGAAAAAGCTCCAATGTGTCACAGTGGCTTCTTGGTTCCATGCGGTTCTGTCGTGTCACAATGGAGTCCTTGCTTTCTTCATATCAAAACGACTCCTTGACTGCATGTGGCCTTGCCTGTTTGTTCAATCATCTGCCATCATGTCACAATCATCTCCTGAGTTTGAAAAAACTCCACTGTGTCACAGTGGCTCCATGGTTCCATGATGTTCTCTTAGGCCGCAATGGAATCCTTGCTTTCGTCATGTCACAGTGCCTCCTTGGCTCCATGTGGCCTTCCCTCTGAGTTCAATCATCTTCCATCACGTCACCATAATCTCCTTGGCTTGAAAAAGCTCTACAGTGTCACCAGGGCTCCTTCATTCCATGGGGCCTTACCTGTTGGTTCAATCATCTTCCATCATGTCGCAATAACTCCTTAGTCTGAATAAGCTCCAATGTGTCACAGTGGCCACTTGGTTCCATGCGCCATGTGGTTCTGTTGTGTCACAACGAGTCTTTGCTTTCTTCATATCAAATCGACTCCTTGAATGTATGTGGCCTAACCTGTAGGTTCAATCATCTTCCATCACATCACAATGGTCTCCTTGGTTTCCAAAAGCTCCATTGTGTCACAGTGGCCCCTTGGTTCCATGCAGTTCTGTCAGGTCACAATGGAATCCTTGCTTTCTTCATGTCACAATGGCCCCTGGGTGCATGTGGCCTTGCCTGTTGGTTTCAGCATCTTCCATCATGTCACAATGACTCCTTGGTCTCAAAAAGCTCCACTGTGTAACTGTGGCCCCTTGGTTCCATGCGCCATGCGGATCTCTCGTGTCACAATGGAATCCTTGCTTTCTTTGTGTGAGAACGGCTGCTTGGCTTCAAGTGGCCTTACCTGTGTGTTCAATCACTTCCATTGTGTCGCAATGGTCTCCTTGGCCTTAAAAAGCTCCTCTGTGTCCCAGTGGCTCCTTGGTTCGATGTGGTTCTATTAGGCACCACTGGAATCCTTGCTTTCTTCATGTCACAATGCCTCCTTGTCTCCATGTGGCCTTACCTCTGAGTTCAATCATCTGCCATCATGTCATAATAGTCTCCTTGGATTGCAAAGCTCTACAGTGTCACCATGGCTCCTCATTTTAATGTGGCCTTACCTGTGAGTTCAATCATCTTCCATCATGTCACAATCGTCTCCTGAGTTTGAAAAAACTCCCCTGTGTCACAGTGGCTCCTTGGTTCCATGTGGTTCAGTCAGGCCACAGTGGAATCCTTGCCTTCGTCATGTCACAATGCCTCCTTGGCTCCATGTGGCCTTACCTGTTGGTTTATTCTTCTCCCATCATGTCATAATGGTCTCCTAGGACTGAAAAAGCTCCAATGTGTCACAGTGGCTTCTTGGTTCCATGCGGTTCTGTCGTGTCACAATGGAGTCCTTGCTTTCTTCATATCAAAACGACTCCTTGACTGCATGTGGCCTTGCCTGTTTGTTCAATCATCTGCCATCATGTCACAATCATCTCCTGAGTTTGAAA
The DNA here is from genome assembly GCF_031753505.1 of Anomalospiza imberbis. Lineage (NCBI taxonomy): Eukaryota > Metazoa > Chordata > Aves > Passeriformes > Viduidae > Anomalospiza > Anomalospiza imberbis. The sequence continues at coordinate 88,185 of NW_027099364.1, forward strand.
AAACTCCACTGTGTCACAGTGGCTCCATGGTTCCATGATGTTCTCTTAGGCCGCAATGGAATCCTTGCTTTCTTCATGTCACAGTGCCTCCTTGGCTCCATGTGGCCTTACCTCTGAGTTCAATCATCTGCCATCATGTCATAATAGTCTCCTTGGCTTGAAAAAGCTCTACAGTGTCACCATGGCGCCATGATTCCATGTGGCCTTACCTGTTGGTTCAATCATCTTCCATCATGTCGCAATAACTCCTTAGTCTGAATAAGCTCCAATGTGTCACAGTGGCCACTTGGTTCCATGCGCCATGTGGTTCTGTTGTGTCACAACGAGTCTTTGCTTTCTTCATATCAAATCGACTCCTTGAATGTATGTGGCCTAACCTGTAGGTTCAATCATCTTCCATCACATCACAATGGTCTCCTTGGTTTCCAAAAGCTCCATTGTGTCACAGTGGCCCCTTGGTTCCATGCAGTTCTGTCAGGTCACAATGGAATCCTTGCTTTCTTCATGTCACAATGGCCCCTGGTTGCATGTGGCCTTGCCTGTTGGTTTCAGCATCTTCCATCATGTCACAATGACTCCTTGGTCTCAAAAAGCTCCACTGTGTAACTGTGGCCCCTTGGTTCCATGCGCCATGCGGATCTCTCGTGTCACAATGGAATCCTTGCTTTCTTTGTGTGAGAACGGCTGCTTGGCTTCAAGTGGCCTTACCTGTGTGTTCAATCACTTCCATTGTGTCGCAATGGTCTCCTTGGCCTTAAAAAGCTCCTCTGTGTCCCAGTGGCTCCTTGGTTCGATGTGGTTCTATTAGGCACCACTGGAATCCTTGCTTTCTTCATGTCACAATGCCTCCTTGTCTCCATGTGGCCTTACCTCTGAGTTCAATCATCTGCCATCATGTCATAATAGTCTCCTTGGATTGCAAAGCTCTACAGTGTCACCATGGCTCCTCATTTTAATGTGGCCTTACCTGTGAGTTCAATCATCTTCCATCATGTCACAATCGTCTCCTGAGTTTGAAAAAACTCCCCTGTGTCACAGTGGCTCCTTGGTTCCATGTGGTTCAGTCAGGCCACAGTGGAATCCTTGCCTTCGTCATGTCACAATGCCTCCTTGGCTCCATGTGGCCTTACCTGTTGCTTTATTCTTCTCCCATCATGTCATAATGGTCTCCTAGGACTGAAAAAGCTCCAATGTGTCACAGTGGCTTCTTGGTTCCATGCACTTCTGTCGTGTCACAATGGAGTCCTTGCTTTCTTCATATCAAAACGACTCCTTGACTGCATGTGGCCTTGCCTGTTTGTTCAATCATCTGCCATCATGTCACAATCATCTCCTGAGTTTGAAAAAACTCCACTGTGTCACAGTGGCTCCATGGTTCCATGATGTTCTCTTAGGCCGCAATGGAATCCTTGCTTTCGTCATGTCACAGTGCCTCCTTGGCTCCATGTGGCCTTACCTCTGAGTTCAATCATCTTCCATCACGTCACCATAATCTCCTTGGCTTGAAAAAGCTCTACAGTGTCACCAGGGCTCCTTCATTCCATGGGGCCTTACCTGTTGGTTCAATCATCTTCCATCATGTCACAATGGTCTCCTTGGTCTGAAAAAGTTCCACTGTGTCACAGCAGCCAGCCCCTTGGTTTCAAGTGGTTCAGTTAGGCCACAATGGAATCCTTGCTTTCTTCATGTCACAATGCCTCCTTGTCTGCATGTGGCCATACCTGTGAGTTCAATCATCTGCCATCATGTCATCATAGTCTCCTTGGATTGAAAAAGCTCCATCATGAGTGTCACCATGGCTCCTCCGTTCCATGTGGCCTTACCTGTTGGTTTAATCGTCTTCCATCATGTCACAATGGTCTCCTTGGTCTGAAAAAGCTCCAATGTGTCACAGTGGCCTCTTGGTTCCATGCGCCATGCGGATCTGTTGTGTCACAATGGAATCCTTGCTTCCTTCGTGTCAAATCAACTCCTTGAATGCATGTGGCCTTACCTGTGAGTTCAATCATCTTCCATCATGTCCCAACGGTCTCCTTGGACTGAAAAAGCTCCTCTGTGTCCCAGTGGCTCCTTGGTTCCATGTGGTTCTGTTAGGCCACCGTGGAATCCTTGCTTTCTTCATGTCAAAATGCCTCCTTGTCTCCATGTGGCCTTACCTGTGAGTTCAATCATCTTCCATCATGTCACAATCGTCTCCTGAGTTTGAAAAAACTCCCCTGTGTCACAGTGGCTCCTTGGTTCCATGTGGTTCAGTCAGGCCACAGTGGAATCCTTGCCTTCGTCATGTCACAATGCCTCCTTGGCTCCATGTGGCCTTACCTGTTGGTTTATTCTTCTCCCATCATGTCATAATGGTCTCCTAGGACTGAAAAAGCTCCAATGTGTCACAGTGGCTTCTTGGTTCCATGCACTTCTGTCGTGTCACAATGGAGTCCTTGCTTTCTTCATATCAAAACGACTCCTTGACTGCATGTGGCCTTGCCTGTTTGTTCAATCATCTGCCATCATGTCACAATCATCTCCTGAGTTTGAAAAAACTCCACTGTGTCACAGTGGCTCCATGGTTCCATGATGTTCTCTTAGGCCGCAATGGAATCCTTGCTTTCGTCATGTCACAGTGCCTCCTTGGCTCCATGTGGCCTTCCCTCTGAGTTCAATCATCTTCCATCACGTCACCATAATCTCCTTGGCTTGAAAAAGCTCTACAGTGTCACCAGGGCTCCTTCATTCCATGGGGCCTTACCTGTTGGTTCAATCATCTTCCATCATGTCACAATGGTCTCCTTGGTCTGAAAAAGTTCCACTGTGTCACAGCAGCCGGCCCCTTGGTTTCAAGTGGTTCAGTTAGGCCACAATGGAATCCTTGCTTTCTTCATGTCACAATGCCTCCTTGTCTGCATGTGGCCATACCTGTGAGTTCAATCATCTGCCATCATGTCATCATAGTCTCCTTGGATTGAAAAAGCTCCATCATGAGTGTCACCATGGCTCCTCCGTTCCATGTGGCCTTACCTGTTGGTTTAAACGTCTTCCATCATGTCACAATGGTCTCCTTGGTCTGAAAAAGCTCCAATGTGTCACAGTGGCCTCTTGGTTCCATGCGCCATGCGGATCTGTTGTGTCACAATGGAATCCTTGCTTCCTTCGTGTCAAATCAACTCCTTGAATGCATGTGGCCTTACCTGTGATTTCAATCATCTTCCATCATGTCCCAACGGTCTCCTTGGACTGAAAAAGCTCCTCTGTGTCCCAGTGGCTCCTTGGTTCCATGTGGTTCTGTTAGGCACCACTGGAATCCTTGCTTTCTTCATGTCAAAATGCCTCTTTGTCTCCATGTGGCCTTACCTGTGAGTTCAATCATCTTCCATCATGTCACAATCGTCTCCTGAGTTTGAAAAAACTCCCCTGTGTCACAGTGGCTCCTTGGTTCCATGTGGTTCAGTCAGGCCACAGTGGAATCCTTGCCTTCGTCATGTCACAATGCCTCCTTGGCTCCATGTGGCCTTACCTGTTGGTTTATTCTTCTCCCATCATGTCATAATGGTCTCCTTGGTCTGAAAAAGCTCCAATGTGTCACAGTGGCCTCTTGGTTCCATGCGCCATGCGGTTCTGTCGTGTCACAATGGAGTCCTTGCTTTCTTCATATCAAAACGACTCCTTGACTGCATGTGGCCTTGCCTGTTTGTTCAATCATCTGCCATCATGTCACAATCATCTCCTGAGTTTGAAAAAACTCCACTGTGTCACAGTGGCTCCATGGTTCCATGATGTTCTCTTAGGCCGCAATGGAATCCTTGCTTTCGTCATGTCACAGTGCCTCCTTGTCTGCATGTGGCCATACCTGTGAGTTCAATCATCTGCCATCATGTCATAATAGTCTCCTTGGATTGAAAAAGCTCCATCATGAGTGTCACCATGGCTCCTCCGTTCCATGTGGCCTTACCTGTTGGTTTAATCTTCTTCCATCATGTCACAATGGTCTCCTTGGTCTGAAAAAGCTCCAATGTGTCACAGTGGCCTCTTGGTTCCATGCGCCATGCGGATCTGTTGTGTCACAATGGAATCCTTGCTTTCTTCGTGTCAAATCGACTCCTTGGCTGCATGTGGCCTTACCTGTTGGTTCAATCATCTTCCATCATGTCCCAACGGTCTCCTTGGACTGAAAAACCTCCACTGTGTCCCAGTGGCTCCTTGGTTCTATGTGGTTCTGTTAGGCCACAGTGGAATCCTTGCTTTCTTCATGTCAAAATGCCTCCTTGTCTCCATGTGGCCTTACCTCTGAGTTCAATCATCTGCCATCATGTCACAATCGTCTCCTGAGTTTGAAAAAACTCCCCTGTGTCACAGTGGCTCCTTGGTTCCATGTGGTTCAGTCAGGCCACAGTGGAATCCTTGCCTTCGTCATGTCACAATGCCTCCTTGGCTCCATGTGGCCTTACCTGTTGGTTTATTCTTCTCCCATCATGTCATAATGGTCTCCTTGGTCTGAAAAAGCTCCAATGTGTCACAGTGGCTTCTTGGTTCCATGCACTTCTGTCGTGTCACAATGGAGTCCTTGCTTTCTTCATATCAAAACGACTCCTTGACTGCATGTGGCCTTGCCTGTTTGTTCAATCATCTGCCATCATGTCACAATCATCTCCTGAGTTTGAAAAAACTCCACTGTGTCACAGTGGCTCCATGGTTCCATGATGTTCTCTTAGGCCGCAATGGAATCCTTGCTTTCGTCATGTCACAGTGCCTCCTTGGCTCCATGTGGCCTTCCCTCTGAGTTCAATCATCTTCCATCACGTCACCATAATCTCCTTGGCTTGAAAAAGCTCTACAGTGTCACCAGGGCTCCTTCATTCCATGGGGCCTTACCTGTTGGTTCAATCATCTTCCATCATGTCACAATGGTCTCCTTGGTCTGAAAAAGTTCCACTGTGTCACAGCAGCCGGCCCCTTGGTTTCAAGTGGTTCAGTTAGGCCACAATGGAATCCTTGCTTTCTTCATGTCACAATGCCTCCTTGTCTGCATGTGGCCATACCTGTGAGTTCAATCATCTGCCATCATGTCATCATAGTCTCCTTGGATTGAAAAAGCTCCATCATGAGTGTCACCATGGCTCCTCCGTTCCATGTGGCCTTACCTGTTGGTTTAATCGTCTTCCATCATGTCACAATGGTCTCCTTGGTCTGAAAAAGCTCCAATGTGTCACAGTGGCCTCTTGGTTCCATGCGCCATGCGGATCTGTTGTGTCACAATGGAATCCTTGCTTCCTTCGTGTCAAATCAACTCCTTGAATGCATGTGGCCTTACCTGTGAGTTCAATCATCTTCCATCATGTCCCAACGGTCTCCTTGGACTGAAAAAGCTCCTCTGTGTCCCAGTGGCTCCTTGGTTCCATGTGGTTCTGTTAGGCCACCGTGGAATCCTTGCTTTCTTCATGTCAAAATGCCTCCTTGTCTCCATGTGGCCTTACCTGTGAGTTCAATCATCTTCCATCATGTCACAATCGTCTCCTGAGTTTGAAAAAACTCCCCTGTGTCACAGTGGCTCCTTGGTTCCATGTGGTTCAGTCAGGCCACAGTGGAATCCTTGCCTTCGTCATGTCACAATGCCTCCTTGGCTCCATGTGGCCTTACCTGTTGGTTTATTCTTCTCCCATCATGTCATAATGGTCTCCTAGGACTGAAAAAGCTCCAATGTGTCACAGTGGCCTCTTGGTTCCATGCGCCATGCGGTTCTGTTGTGTCACAATGGAGTCCTTGCTTTCTTCGTGTCAAATCGACTCCTTGGCTGCATGTGGCCTTACCTGTTGGTTCAATCATCTTCCATCATGTCCCAACGGTCTCCTTGGACTGAAAAACCTCCACTGTGTCCCAGTGGCTCCTTGGTTCTATGTGGTTCTGTTAGGCCACAGTGGAATCCTTGTTTTCTTCATGTCAAAATGCCTCCTTGTCTCCATGTGGCCTTACCTCTGAGTTCAATCATCTGCCATCATGTCTTAATAGTCTCCTTGGATTGCAAAGCTCTACAGTGTCACCATGGCTCTTCATTTTAATGTGGCCTTACCTGTCAGTTCAATCATCTTCCATCATGACACAATAATCTCCTGAGTTTGAGAAAGCTACAGAGTGTCACCATGGCGCCATGATTCCTTGTGGCCTTACCTGTTGGTTCAATCATCTTCCACCATGTCACAATGGTCTCCTTGGTTTCCAAAAGCTCCATTGTGTCACAGTGGCCCCTTGGTTCCATGCAGTTCTGTCACGTCACAATGTTAACCGTGCTTTCTTCTTGTCACAATGGCCCTTGGCTCCATGTGGCCTTGCCTGTTGGTTTCAGCATCTTCCATCATGTCACAATGACTCCTTGGTCTCAAAAAGCTCCACTGTGTAACTGTGGCCCCTTGGTTCCATGCGCCATGCGGATCTCTCGTGTCACAATGGAATCCTTGCTTTCTTTGTGTGAGAACGGCTGCTTGGCTTCAAGTGGCCTTACCTGTGTGTTCAATCACTTCCATTGTGTCGCAATGGTCTCCTTGGCCTTAAAAAGCTCCACTGTGTCACAGTGACTCCTTGGTTCCATGTGGTTCAGTTAGGCACCTCTGGAATCCTTGCTTTCTTCATGTCACAATGCCTCCTTGTCTCCATGTGGCCTTACCTCTAAGTTCAATCATCTGCCATCATGTCATAATAGTCTCCTTGGATTGCAAAGCTCTACAGTGTCACCATGGCTCCTCATTTTAATGTGGCCTTACCTGTGAGTTCAATCATCTGCCATCATGTCACAATCGTCTCCTGAGTTTGAAAAAATCCCCTGTGTCAGAGTGGCTCCTTGGTTCCATGTGGTTCAGTCAGGCCACAGTGGAATCCTTGCCTTCGTCATGTCACAATGCCTCCTTGGCTCCATGTGGCCTTACCTGTTGGTTTATTCTTCTTCCATCATGTCATAATGGTCTCCTTGGTCTGAAAAAGTTCCACTGTGTCACAGCAGCCGGCCCCTTGGTTTCAAGTGGTTCAGTTAGGCCACAATGGAATCCTTGCTTTCTTCATGTCACAATGCCTCCTTGTCTGCATGTGGCCATACCTGTGAGTTCAATCATCTGCCATCATGTCATCATAGTCTCCTTGGATTGAAAAAGCTCCATCATGAGTGTCACCATGGCTCCTCCGTTCCATGTGGCCTTACCTGTTGGTTCAATCATCTTCCACCATGTCACAATGGTCTCCTTGGTTTCCAAAAGCTCCATTGTGTCACAGTGGCCCCTTGGTTCCATGCAGTTCTGTCACGTCACAATGTTAACCGTGCTTTCTTCTTGTCACAATGGCCCTTGGCTCCATGTGGCCTTGCCTGTTGGTTTAATCGTCTTCCATCATGTCACAATGACTCCTTGGTCTCAAAAAGCTCCAATGTGTCACAGTGGCCTCTTGGTTCCATGCGCCATGCGGATCTGTTGTGTCACAATGGAATCCTTGCTTCCTTCGTGTCAAATCAACTCCTTGAATGCATGTGGCCTTACCTGTGAGTTCAATCATCTTCCATCATGTCCCAACGGTCTCCTTGGACTGAAAAACTCCTCTGTGTCCCAGTGGCTCCTTGGTTCCATGTGGTTCAGTCAGGCCACAGTGGAATCCTTGCTTTCTTCATGTCAAAATGCCTCTTTGTCTCCATGTGGCCTTACCTGTGAGTTCAATCATCTTCCATCATGTCACAATCGTCTCCTGAGTTTGAAAAAACTCCCCTGTGTCACAGTGGCTCCTTGGTTCCATGTGGTTCAGTCAGGCCAAAGTGGAATCCTTGCCTTCGTCATGTCACAATGCCTCCTTGGCTCCATGTGGCCTTACCTGTTGGTTTATTCTTCTCCCATCATGTCATAATGGTCTCCTTGGTCTGAAAAAGCTCCAATGTGTCACAGTGGCCTCTTGGTTCCATGCGCCATGCGGATCTGTTGTGTCACAATGGAATCCTTGCTTTCTTCGTGTCAAATCGACTCCTTGGCTGCATGTGGCCTTACCTGTTGGTTCAATCATCTTCCATCATGTCCCAACGGTCTCCTTGGACTGAAAAACCTCCACTGTGTCCCAGTGGCTCCTTGGTTCTATGTGGTTCTGTTAGGCCACAGTGGAATCCTTGTTTTCTTCATGTCAAAATGCCTCTTTGTCTCCATGTGGCCTTACCTCTGAGTTCAATCATCTGCCATCATGTCTTAATAGTCTCCTTGGATTGCAAAGCTCTACAGTGTCACCATGGCTCTTCATTTTAATGTGGCCTTACCTGTCAGTTCAATCATCTTCCATCATGACACAATAATCTCCTGAGTTTGAGAAAGCTACAGAGTGTCACCATGGCGCCATGATTCCTTGTGGCCTTACCTGTTGGTTCAATCATCTTCCACCATGTCACAATGGTCTCCTTGGTTTCCAAAAGCTCCATTGTGTCACAGTGGCCCCTTGGTTCCATGCAGTTCTGTCACGTCACAATGTTAACCGTGCTTTCTTCTTGTCACAATGGCCCTTGGCTCCATGTGGCCTTGCCTGTTGGTTTCAGCATCTTCCATCATGTCACAATGACTCCTTGGTCTCAAAAAGCTCCACTGTGTAACTGTGGCCCCTTGGTTCCATGCGCCATGCGGATCTCTCGTGTCACAATGGAATCCTTGCTTTCTTTGTGTGAGAACGGCTGCTTGGCTTCAAGTGGCCTTACCTGTGTGTTCAATCACTTCCATTGTGTCGCAATGGTCTCCTTGGCCTTAAAAAGCTCCACTGTGTCACAGTGACTCCTTGGTTCCATGTGGTTCAGTTAGGCACCTCTGGAATCCTTGCTTTCTTCATGTCACAATGCCTCCTTGTCTCCATGTGGCCTTACCTCTAAGTTCAATCATCTGCCATCATGTCATAATAGTCTCCTTGGATTGCAAAGCTCTACAGTGTCACCATGGCTCCTCATTTTAATGTGGCCTTACCTGTGAGTTCAATCATCTGCCATCATGTCACAATCGTCTCCTGAGTTTGAAAAAATCCCCTGTGTCAGAGTGGCTCCTTGGTTCCATGTGGTTCAGTCAGGCCACAGTGGAATCCTTGCCTTCGTCATGTCACAATGCCTCCTTGGCTCCATGTGGCCTTACCTGTTGGTTTATTCTTCTTCCATCATGTCATAATGGTCTCCTTGGTCTGAAAAAGTTCCACTGTGTCACAGCAGCCGGCCCCTTGGTTTCAAGTGGTTCAGTTAGGCCACAATGGAATCCTTGCTTTCTTCATGTCACAATGCCTCCTTGTCTGCATGTGGCCATACCTGTGAGTTCAATCATCTGCCATCATGTCATCATAGTCTCCTTGGATTGAAAAAGCTCCATCATGAGTGTCACCATGGCTCCTCCGTTCCATGTGGCCTTACCTGTTGGTTCAATCATCTTCCACCATGTCACAATGGTCTCCTTGGTTTCCAAAAGCTCCATTGTGTCACAGTGGCCCCTTGGTTCCATGCAGTTCTGTCACGTCACAATGTTAACCGTGCTTTCTTCTTGTCACAATGGCCCTTGGCTCCATGTGGCCTTGCCTGTTGGTTTAATCGTCTTCCATCATGTCACAATGACTCCTTGGTCTCAAAAAGCTCCAATGTGTCACAGTGGCCTCTTGGTTCCATGCGCCATGCGGATCTGTTGTGTCACAATGGAATCCTTGCTTCCTTCGTGTCAAATCAACTCCTTGAATGCATGTGGCCTTACCTGTGAGTTCAATCATCTTCCATCATGTCCCAACGGTCTCCTTGGACTGAAAAACTCCTCTGTGTCCCAGTGGCTCCTTGGTTCCATGTGGTTCAGTCAGGCCACAGTGGAATCCTTGCTTTCTTCATGTCAAAATGCCTCTTTGTCTCCATGTGGCCTTACCTGTGAGTTCAATCATCTTCCATCATGTCACAATCGTCTCCTGAGTTTGAAAAAACTCCCCTGTGTCACAGTGGCTCCTTGGTTCCATGTGGTTCAGTCAGGCCAAAGTGGAATCCTTGCCTTCGTCATGTCACAATGCCTCCTTGGCTCCATGTGGCCTTACCTGTTGGTTTATTCTTCTCCCATCATGTCATAATGGTCTCCTTGGTCTGAAAAAGCTCCAATGTGTCACAGTGGCCTCTTGGTTCCATGCGCCATGCGGATCTGTTGTGTCACAATGGAATCCTTGCTTTCTTCGTGTCAAATCGACTCCTTGGCTGCATGTGGCCTTACCTGTTGGTTCAATCATCTTCCATCATGTCCCAACGGTCTCCTTGGACTGAAAAACCTCCACTGTGTCCCAGTGGCTCCTTGGTTCTATGTGGTTCTGTTAGGCCACAGTGGAATCCTTGTTTTCTTCATGTCAAAATGCCTCTTTGTCTCCATGTGGCCTTACCTCTGAGTTCAATCATCTGCCATCATGTCTTAATAGTCTCCTTGGATTGCAAAGCTCTACAGTGTCACCATGGCTCTTCATTTTAATGTGGCCTTACCTGTCAGTTCAATCATCTTCCATCATGACACAATAATCTCCTGAGTTTGAGAAAGCTACAGAGTGTCACCATGGCGCCATGATTCCTTGTGGCCTTACCTGTTGGTTCAATCATCTTCCACCATGTCACAATGGTCTCCTTGGTTTCCAAAAGCTCCATTGTGTCACAGTGGCCCCTTGGTTCCATGCAGTTCTGTCACGTCACAATGTTAACCGTGCTTTCTTCTTGTCACAATGGCCCTTGGCTCCATGTGGCCTTGCCTGTTGGTTTCAGCATCTTCCATCATGTCACAATGACTCCTTGGTCTCAAAAAGCTCCACTGTGTAACTGCGGCCCCTTGGTTCCATGCGCCATGCGGATCTCTCGTGTCACAATGGAATCCTTGCTTTCTTTGTGTGAGAACGGCTGCTTGGCTTCAAGTGGCCTTACCTGTGTGTTCAATCACTTCCATTGTGTCGCAATGGTCTCCTTGGCCTTAAAAAGCTCCACTGTGTCACAGTGACTCCTTGGTTCCATGTGGTTCAGTTAGGCACCTCTGGAATCCTTGCTTTCTTCATGTCACAATGCCTCCTTGTCTCCATGTGGCCTTACCTCTGAGTTCAATCATCTGCCATCATGTCATAATAGTCTCCTTGGATTGCAAAGCTCTACAGTGTCACCATGGCTCCTCATTTTAATGTGGCCTTACCTGTGAGTTCAATCATCTGCCATCATGTCACAATCGTCTCCTGAGTTTGAAAAAATCCCCTGTGTCAGAGTGGCTCCTTGGTTCCATGTGGTTCAGTCAGGCCACAGTGGAATCCTTGCCTTCGTCATGTCACAATGCCTCCTTGGCTCCATGTGGCCTTACCTGTTGGTTTATTCTTCTTCCATCATGTCATAATGGTCTCCTTGGTCTGAAAAAGTTCCACTGTGTCACAGCAGCCGGCCCCTTGGTTTCAAGTGGTTCAGTTAGGCCACAATGGAATCCTTGCTTTCTTCATGTCACAATGCCTCCTTGTCTGCATGTGGCCATACCTGTGAGTTCAATCATCTGCCATCATGTCATCATAGTCTCCTTGGATTGAAAAAGCTCCATCATGAGTGTCACCATGGCTCCTCCGTTCCATGTGGCCTTACCTGTTGGTTCAATCATCTTCCACCATGTCACAATGGTCTCCTTGGTTTCCAAAAGCTCCATTGTGTCACAGTGGCCCCTTGGTTCCATGCAGTTCTGTCACGTCACAATGTTAACCGTGCTTTCTTCTTGTCACAATGGCCCTTGGCTCCATGTGGCCTTGCCTGTTGGTTTAATCGTCTTCCATCATGTCACAATGACTCCTTGGTCTCAAAAAGCTCCAATGTGTCACAGTGGCCTCTTGGTTCCATGCGCCATGCGGATCTGTTGTGTCACAATGGAATCCTTGCTTCCTTCGTGTCAAATCAACTCCTTGAATGCATGTGGCCTTACCTGTGAGTTCAATCATCTTCCATCATGTCCCAACGGTCTCCTTGGACTGAAAAACTCCTCTGTGTCCCAGTGGCTCCTTGGTTCCATGTGGTTCAGTCAGGCCACAGTGGAATCCTTGCTTTCTTCATGTCAAAATGCCTCTTTGTCTCCATGTGGCCTTGCCTGTTTGTTCAATCATCTGCAATCATGTCACAATCATCTCCTGAGTTTGAAAAAACTCCACTGTGTCACAGTGGCTCCATGGTTCCATGATGTTCTCTTAGGCCGCAATGGAATCCTTGCTTTCGTCATGTCACAGTGCCTCCTTGTCTGCATGTGGCCATACCTGTGAGTTCAATCATCTGCCATCATGTCATAATAGTCTCCTTGGATTGAAAAAGCTCCATCATGAGTGTCACCATGGCTCCTCCGTTCCATGTGGCCTTACCTGTTGGTTTAATCTTCTTCCATCATGTCACAATGGTCTCCTTGGTCTGAAAAAGCTCCAATGTGTCACAGTGGCCTCTTGGTTCCATGCGCCATGCGGATCTGTTGTGTCACAATGGAATCCTTGCTTTCTTCGTGTCAAATCGACTCCTTGGCTGCATGTGGCCTTACCTGTTGGTTCAATCATCTTCCATCATGTCCCAACGGTCTCCTTGGACTGAAAAACCTCCACTGTGTCCCAGTGGCTCCTTGGTTCCATGTGGTTCTGTTAGGCCACAGTGGAATCCTTGCTTTCTTCATGTCAAAATGCCTCTTTGTCTCCATGTGGCCTTACCTCTGAGTTCAATCATCTTCCATCATGTCACAATCGTCTCCTGAGTTTGAAAAAACTCCCCTGTGTCACAGTGGCTCCTTGGTTCCATGTGGTTCAGTCAGGCCACAGTGGAATCCTTGCCTTCGTCATGTCACAATGCCTCCTTGGCTCCATGTGGCCTTACCTGTTGGTTTATTCTTCTTCCATCATGTCACAATGGTCTCCTTGGTCTGAAAAAGCTCCAATGTGTCACAGTGGCCTCTTGGTTCCATGCGCCATGCGGTTCTGTCGTGTCACAATGGAGTCCTTGCTTTCTTCATATCAAAACGACTCCTTGACTGCATGTGGCCTTGCCTGTTTGTTCAATCATCTGCCATCATGTCACAATCATCTCCTGAGTTTGAAAAAACTCCACTGTGTCACAGTGGCTCCATGGTTCCATGATGTTCTCTTAGGCCGCAATGGAATCCTTGCTTTCGTCATGTCACAGTGCCTCCTTGTCTGCATGTGGCCATACCTGTGAGTTCAATCATCTGCCATCATGTCATAATAGTCTCCTTGGATTGAAAAAGCTCCATCATGAGTGTCACCATGGCTCCTCCGTTCCATGTGGCCTTACCTGTTGGTTCAATCATCTTCCACCATGTCACAATGGTCTCCTTGGTTTCCAAAAGCTCCATTGTGTCACAGTGGCCCCTTGGTTCCATGCAGTTCTGTCACGTCACAATGTTAACCGTGCTTTCTTCTTGTCACAATGGCCCTTGGCTCCATGTGGCCTTGCCTGTTGGTTTAATCGTCTTCCATCATGTCACAATGACTCCTTGGTCTCAAAAAGCTCCAATGTGTCACAGTGGCCTCTTGGTTCCATGCGCCATGCGGATCTGTTGTGTCACAATGGAATCCTTGCTTCCTTCGTGTCAAATCAACTCCTTGAATGCATGTGGCCTTACCTGTGAGTTCAATCATCTTCCATCATGTCCCAACGGTCTCCTTGGACTGAAAAAGCTCCTCTGTGTCCCAGTGGCTCCTTGGTTCCATGTGGTTCAGTCAGGCCACAGTGGAATCCTTGCTTTCTTCATGTCAAAATGCCTCCTTGTCTCCATGTGGCCTTACCTGCGAGTTCAATCATCTTCCATCATGTCACAATCGTCTCCTGAGTTTGAAAAAACTCCCCTGTGTCACAGTGGCTCCTTGGTTCCATGTGGTTCAGTCAGGCCAAAGTGGAATCCTTGCCTTCGTCATGTCACAATGCCTCCTTGGCTCCATGTGGCCTTACCTGTTGGTTTATTCTTCTCCCATCATGTCATAATGGTCTCCTTGGTCTGAAAAAGCTCTAATGTGTCACAGTGGACTCTTGGTTCCATGCGCCATGCGGTTCTGTCGTGTCACAATGGAGTCCTTGCTTTCTTCATATCAAAACGACTCCTTGACTGCATGTGGCCTTGCCTGTTTGTTCAATCATCTGCCATCATGTCACAATCATCTCCTGAGTTCTAAAAAACTCCACTGTGTCACAGTGGCTCCATGGTTCCATGATGTTCTCTTAGGCCGCAATGGAATCCTTGCTTTCGTCATGTCACAGTGCCTCCTTGTCTGCATGTGGCCATACCTGTGAGTTCAATCATCTGCCATCATGTCATAATAGTCTCCTTGGATTGAAAAAGCTCCATCATGAGTGTCACCATGGCTCCTCCGTTCCATGTGGCCTTACCTGTTGGTTTAATCTTCTTCCATCATGTCACAATGGTCTCCTTGGTCTGAAAAAGCTCCAATGTGTCACAGTGGCCTCTTGGTTCCATGCGCCTTGCGGATCTGTTGTGTCACAATGGAATCCTTGCTTTCTTCGTGTCAAATCGACTCCTTGGCTGCATGTGGCCTTACCTGTTGGTTCAATCATCTTCCATCATGTCCCAACGGTCTCCTTGGACTGAAAAACCTCCACTGTGTCCCAGTGGCTCCTTGGTTCCATGTGGTTCTGTTAGGCCACAGTGGAATCCTTGCTTTCTTCATGTCAAAATGCCTCTTTGTCTCCATGTGGCCTTACCTCTGAGTTCAATCATCTGCCATCATGTCTTAATAGTCTCCTTGGATTGCAAAGCTCTACAGTGTCACCATGGCTCTTCATTTTAATGTGGCCTTACCTGTGAGTTCAATCATCTTCCATCATGACACAATAATCTCCTGAGTTTGAGAAAGCTACAGAGTGTCACCATGGCGCCATGATTCCTTGTGGCCTTACCTGTTGGTTCAATCATCTTCCACCATGTCACAATGGTCTCCTTGGTTTCCAAAAGCTCCATTGTGTCACAGTGGCCCCTTGGTTCCATGCAGTTCTGTCACGTCACAATGTTAACCGTGCTTTCTTCTTGTCACAATGGCCCTTGGCTCCATGTGGCCTTGCCTGTTGGTTTCAGCATCTTCCATCATGTCACAATGACTCCTTGGTCTCAAAAAGCTCCACTGTGTAACTGTGGCCCCTTGGTTCCATGCGCCATGCGGATCTCTCGTGTCACAATGGAATCCTTGCTTTCTTTGTGTGAGAACGGCTGCTTGGCTTCAAGTGGCCTTACCTGTGTGTTCAATCACTTCCATTGTGTCGCAATGGTCTCCTTGGCCTTAAAAAGCTCCACTGTGTCACAGTGACTTCTTGGTTCCATGTGGTTCAGTTAGGCACCTCTGGAATCCTTGCTTTCTTCATGTCACAATGCCTCCTTGTCTCCATGTGGCCTTACCTCTGAGTTCAATCATCTGCCATCATGTCATAATAGTCTCCTTGGATTGCAAAGCTCTACAGTGTCACCATGGCTCCTCATTTTAATGTGGCCTTACCTGTGAGTTCAATCATCTTCCATCATGTCACAATCGTCTCCTGAGTTTGAAAAAACTCCCCTGTGTCACAGTGGCTCCTTGGTTCCATGTGGTTCAGTCAGGCCACAGTGGAATCCTTGCCTTCGTCATGTCACAATGCCTCCTTGGCTCCATGTGGCCTTACCTGTTGGTTTATTCTTCTCCCATCATGTCATAATGGTCTCCTTGGTCTGAAAAAGCTCCAATGTGTCACAGTGGCCTCTTGGTTCCATGCGCCATGCGGTTCTGTCGTGTCACAATGGAGTCCTTGCTTTCTTCATATCAAAACGACTCCTTGACTGCATGTGGCCTTGCCTGTTTGTTCAATCATCTGCCATCATGTCACAATCATCTCCTGAGTTTGAAAAAACTCCACTGTGTCACAGTGGCTCCATGGTTCCATGATGTTCTCTTAGGCCGCAATGGAATCCTTGCTTTCGTCATGTCACAGTGCCTCCTTGGCTCCATGTGGCCTTCCCTCTGAGTTCAATCATCTTCCATTACGTCACCATAATCTCCTTGGCTTGAAAAAGCTCTACAGTGTCACCAGGGCTCCTTCATTCCATGGGGCCTTACCTGTTGGTTCAATCATCTTCCATCATGTCACAATGGTCTCCTTGGTCTGAAAAAGTTCCACTGTGTCACAGCAGCCGGCCCCTTGGTTTCAAGTGGTTCAGTTAGGCCACAATGGAATCCTTGCTTTCTTCATGTCACAATGCCTCCTTGTCTGCATGTGGCCATACCTGTGAGTTCAATCATCTGCCATCATGTCATCATAGTCTCCTTGGATTGAAAAAGCTCCATCATGAGTGTCACCATGGCTCCTCCGTTCCATGTGGCCTTACCTGTTGGTTTAATCTTCTTCCATCATGTCACAATGGTCTCCTTGGTCTGAAAAAACTCCCCTGTGTCACAGTGGCCCCTTGGTTCCATGCGCCATGGGCTTCTGTTATGTCACAATGGAATCCTTGCTTTCTTCGTGTCAAATCGACTCCTTGAATGCATATGGCCTTACCTGTGAGTTCAATCATCTTCCATCATGTCCCAACGGTCTCCTTGGACTGAAAAAGCTCCTCTGTGTCCCAGTGGCTCCTTGGTTCCATGTGGTTCTGTTAGGCCACAGTGGAATCCTTGCTTTCTTCATGTCACAATGCCTCCTTGGCTCCATGTGGCCTTACCTCTGAGTTCAATCATCTGCCATCATGTCATAATAGTCTCCTTGGATTGAAAAAGCTCTACAGTGTCACCATGGCGCCATGATTCCATGTGGCCTTACCTGTTGGTTCAATCATCTTCCATCATGTCGCAATAACTCCTTAGTGTGAATAAGCTCCAATGTGTCACAGTGGCCACTTGGTTCCATGCGCCATGTGGTTCTGTTGTGTCACAACGAGTCTTTGCTTTCTTCATATCAAATCGACTCCTTGAATGTATGTGGCCTAACCTGTAGGTTCAATCATCTTCCATCACGTCACAATGGTCTCCTTGGTTTCCAAAAGCTCCATTGTGTCACAGTGGCCCCTTGGTTCCATGCAGTTCTGTCACGTCAAAATGTTACCCGTGCTTTCTTCATGTCACAATGGCCCTTGGCTCCATGTGGCCTTGCCTGTTGGTTTCAGCATCTTCCATCATGTCACAATGACTCCTTGGTCTCAAAAAGCTCCACTGTGTAACTGTGGCCCCTTGGTTCCATGCGCCATGCGGATCTCTCATGTCACAATGGAATCCTTGCTTTCTTTGTGTGAGAACGGCTGCTTGGCTTCAAGTGGCCTTACCTGTGTGTTCAATCACTTCCATTGTGTCGCAATGGTCTCCTTGGCCTTAAAAAGCTCCTCTGTGTCCCAGTGGTTCCTTGGTTCGATGTGGTTCTATTAGGCACCACTGGAATCCTTGCTTTCTTCATGTCACAATGCCTCCTTGTCTCCATGTGGCCTTACCTCTGAGTTCAATCATCTGCCATCATGTCATAATAGTCTCCTTGGATTGCAAAGCTCTACAGTGTCACCATGGCTCCTCATTTTAATGTGGCCTTACCTGTGAGTTCAATCATCTTCCATCATGTCACAATCGTCTCCTGAGTTTGAAAAAACTCCCCTGTGTCACAGTGGCTCCTTGGTTCCATGTGGTTCAGTCAGGCCACAGTGGAATCCTTGCCTTCGTCATGTCACAATGCCTCCTTGGCTCCATGTGGCCTTACCTGTTGGTTTATTCTTCTCCCATCATGTCATAATGGTCTCCTAGGACTGAAAAAGCTCCAATGTGTCACAGTGGCTTCTTGGTTCCATGCACTTCTGTCGTGTCACAATGGAGTCCTTGCTTTCTTCATATCAAAACGACTCCTTGACTGCATGTGGCCTAGCCTGTTTGTTCAATCATCTGCCATCATGTCACAATCATCTCCTGAGTTTGAAAAAACTCCACTGTGTCACAGTGGCTCCATGGTTCCATGATGTTCTCTTAGGCCGCAATGGAATCCTTGCTTTCGTCATGTCACAGTGCCTCCTTGGCTCCATGTGGCCTTCCCTCTGAGTTCAATCATCTTCCATCACGTCACCATAATCTCCTTGGCTTGAAAAAGCTCTACAGTGTCACCAGGGCTCCTTCATTCCATGGGGCCTTACCTGTTGGTTCAATCATCTTCCATCATGTCACAATGGTCTCCTTGGTCTGAAAAAGTTCCACTGTGTCACAGCAGCCGGCCCCTTGGTTTCAAGTGGTTCAGTTAGGCCACAATGGAATCCTTGCTTTCTTCATGTCACAATGCCTCCTTGTCTGCATGTGGCCATACCTGTGAGTTCAATCATCTACCATCATGTCATCATAGTCTCCTTGGATTGAAAAAGCTCCATCATGAGTGTCACCATGGCTCCTCCGTTCCATGTGGCCTTACCTGTTGGTTTAATCGTCTTCCATCATGTCACAATGGTCTCCTTGGTCTGAAAAAGCTCCAATGTGTCACAGTGGCCTCTTGGTTCCATGCGCCATGCGGATCTGTTGTGTCACAATGGAATCCTTGCTTTTTTCGTGTCAAATCAACTCCTTGAATGCATGTGGCCTTACCTGTGAGTTCAATCATCTTCCATCATGTCCCAACGGTCTCCTTGGACTGAAAAAGCTCCTCTGTGTCCCAGTGGCTCCTTGGTTCCATGTGGTTCTGTTAGGCCACAGTGGAATCCTTGCTTTCTTCATGTCAAAATGCCTCTTTGTCTCCATGTGGCCTTACCTGTGAGTTCAATCATCTTCCATCATGTCACAATCGTCTCCTGAGTTTGAAAAAACTCCCCTGTGTCACAGTGGCTCCTTGGTTCCATGTGGTTCAGTCAGGCCACAGTGGAATCCTTGCCTTCGTCATGTCACAATGCCTCCTTGGCTCCATGTGGCCTTACCTGTTGGTTTATTCTTCTCCCATCATGTCATAATGGTCTCCTTGGTCTGAAAAAGCTCCAATGTGTCACAGTGGCTTCTTGGTTCCATGCACTTCTGTCGTGTCACAATGGAGTCCTTGCTTTCTTCATATCAAAACGACTCCTTGACTGCATGTGGCCTTGCCTGTTTGTTCAATCATCTGCCATCATGTCACAATCATCTCCTGAGTTTGAAAAAACTCCACTGTGTCACAGTGGCTCCATGGTTCCATGATGTTCTCTTAGGCCGCAATGGAATCCTTGCTTTCGTCATGTCACAATGCCTCCTTGGATCCATGTGGCCTTCCCTCTGAGTTCAATCATCTGCCATCATGTCATAATAGTCTCCTTGGCTTGAAAAAGCTCTCCAGTGTCACCATGGCGCCATGATTCCATGTGGCCTTACCTGTTGGTTCAATCATCTTCCATCATGTCGCAATAACTCCATAGTCTGAATAAGCTCCAATGTGTCACAGTGGCCACTTCGTTCCATGCGCCATGTGGTTCTGTTGTGTCACAACGAGTCTTTGCTTTCTTCATATCAAATCGACTCCTTGAATGTATGTGGCCTAACCTGTAGGTTCAATCATCTTCCATCACGTCACAATGGTCTCCTTGGTTTCCAAAAGCTCCATTGTGTCACAGTGGCCCCTTGGTTCCATGCAGTTCTGTCAGGTCACAATGGAATCTTTGCTTTCTTCATGTCACAATGGCCCCTGGTTCCATGTGGCCTTGCCTGTTTGTTCAATCATCTGCCATCATGTCACAATCATCTCCTGAGTTTGAAAAAACTCCACTGTGTCACAGTGGCTCCATGGTTCCATGATGTTCTCTTAGGCCGCAATGGAATCCTTGCTTTCGTCATGTCACAGTGCCTCCTTGGCTCCATGTGGCCTTCCCTCTGAGTTCAATCATCTTCCATTACGTCACCATAATCTCCTTGGCTTGAAAAAGCTCTACAGTGTCACCAGGGCTCCTTCATTCCATGGGGCCTTACCTGTTGGTTCAATCATCTTCCATCATGTCACAATGGTCTCCTTGGTCTGAAAAAGTTCCACTGTGTCACAGCAGCCGGCCCCTTGGTTTCAAGTGGTTCAGTTAGGCCACAATGGAATCCTTGCTTTCTTCATGTCACAATGCCTCCTTGTCTGCATGTGGCCATACCTGTGAGTTCAATCATCTGCCATCATGTCATCATAGTCTCCTTGGATTGAAAAAGCTCCATCATGAGTGTCACCATGGCTCCTCCGTTCCATGTGGCCTTACCTGTTGGTTTAATCTTCTTCCATCATGTCACAATGGTCTCCTTGGTCTGAAAAAACTCCCCTGTGTCACAGTGGCCCCTTGGTTCCATGCGCCATGGGCTTCTGTTATGTCACAATGGAATCCTTGCTTTCTTCGTGTCAAATCGACTCCTTGAATGCATATGGCCTTACCTGTGAGTTCAATCATCTTCCATCATGTCCCAACGGTCTCCTTGGACTGAAAAAGCTCCTCTGTGTCCCAGTGGCTCCTTGGTTCCATGTGGTTCTGTTAGGCCACAGTGGAATCCTTGCTTTCTTCATGTCACAATGCCTCCTTGGCTCCATGTGGCCTTACCTCTGAGTTCAATCATCTGCCATCATGTCATAATAGTCTCCTTGGATTGAAAAAGCTCTACAGTGTCACCATGGCGCCATGATTCCATGTGGCCTTACCTGTTGGTTCAATCATCTTCCATCATGTCGCAATAACTCCTTAGTCTGAATAAGCTCCAATGTGTCACAGTGGCCACTTGGTTCCATGCGCCATGTGGTTCTGTTGTGTCACAACGAGTCTTTGCTTTCTTCATATCAAATCGACTCCTTGAATGTATGTGGCCTAACCTGTAGGTTCAATCATCTTCCATCACGTCACAATGGTCTCCTTGGTTTCCAAAAGCTCCATTGTGTCACAGTGGCCCCTTGGTTCCATGCAGTTCTGTCACGTCAAAATGTTACCCGTGCTTTCTTCATGTCACAATGGCCCTTGGCTCCATGTGGCCTTGCCTGTTGGTTTCAGCATCTTCCATCATGTCACAATGACTCCTTGGTCTCAAAAAGCTCCACTGTGTAACTGTGGCCCCTTGGTTCCATGCGCCATGCGGATCTCTCATGTCACAATGGAATCCTTGCTTTCTTTGTGTGAGAACAGCTGCTTGGCTTCAAGTGGCCTTACCTGTGTGTTCAATCACTTCCATTGTGTCGCAATGGTCTCCTTGGCCTTAAAAAGCTCCTCTGTGTCCCAGTGGTTCCTTGGTTCGATGTGGTTCTATTAGGCACCACTGGAATCCTTGCTTTCTTCATGTCACAATGCCTCCTTGTCTCCATGTGGCCTTACCTCTGAGTTCAATCATCTGCCATCATGTCATAATAGTCTCCTTGGATTGCAAAGCTCTACAGTGTCACCATGGCTCCTCATTTTAATGTGGCCTTACCTGTGAGTTCAATCATCTTCCATCATGTCACAATCGTCTCCTGAGTTTGAAAAAACTCCCCTGTGTCACAGTGGCTCCTTGGTTCCATGTGGTTCAGTCAGGCCACAGTGGAATCCTTGCCTTCGTCATGTCACAATGCCTCCTTGGCTCCATGTGGCCTT
Organism: Anomalospiza imberbis; assembly: GCF_031753505.1. Classification (NCBI taxonomy): domain Eukaryota; kingdom Metazoa; phylum Chordata; class Aves; order Passeriformes; family Viduidae; genus Anomalospiza; species Anomalospiza imberbis. The sequence goes on from NW_027099364.1 coordinate 109,709, forward strand.
ACCTGTTGGTTTATTCTTCTCCCATCATGTCATAATGGTCTCCTAGGACTGAAAAAGCTCCAATGTGTCACAGTGGCTTCTTGGTTCCATGCACTTCTGTCGTGTCACAATGGAGTCCTTGCTTTCTTCATATCAAAACGACTCCTTGACTGCATGTGGCCTAGCCTGTTTGTTCAATCATCTGCCATCATGTCACAATCATCTCCTGAGTTTGAAAAAACTCCACTGTGTCACAGTGGCTCCATGGTTCCATGATGTTCTCTTAGGCCGCAATGGAATCCTTGCTTTCGTCATGTCACAGTGCCTCCTTGGCTCCATGTGGCCTTCCCTCTGAGTTCAATCATCTTCCATCACGTCACCATAATCTCCTTGGCTTGAAAAAGCTCTACAGTGTCACCAGGGCTCCTTCATTCCATGGGGCCTTACCTGTTGGTTCAATCATCTTCCATCATGTCACAATGGTCTCCTTGGTCTGAAAAAGTTCCACTGTGTCACAGCAGCCGGCCCCTTGGTTTCAAGTGGTTCAGTTAGGCCACAATGGAATCCTTGCTTTCTTCATGTCACAATGCCTCCTCGTCTGCATGTGGCCATACCTGTGAGTTCAATCATCTACCATCATGTCATCATAGTCTCCTTGGATTGAAAAAGCTCCATCATGAGTGTCACCATGGCTCCTCCGTTCCATGTGGCCTTACCTGTTGGTTTAATCGTCTTCCATCATGTCACAATGGTCTCCTTGGTCTGAAAAAGCTCCAATGTGTCACAGTGGCCTCTTGGTTCCATGCGCCATGCGGATCTGTTGTGTCACAATGGAATCCTTGCTTTTTTCGTGTCAAATCAACTCCTTGAATGCATGTGGCCTTACCTGTGAGTTCAATCATCTTCCATCATGTCCCAACGGTCTCCTTGGACTGAAAAAGCTCCTCTGTGTCCCAGTGGCTCCTTGGTTCCATGTGGTTCTGTTAGGCCACAGTGGAATCCTTGCTTTCTTCATGTCAAAATGCCTCTTTGTCTCCATGTGGCCTTACCTGTGAGTTCAATCATCTTCCATCATGTCACAATCGTCTCCTGAGTTTGAAAAAACTCCCCTGTGTCACAGTGGCTCCTTGGTTCCATGTGGTTCAGTCAGGCCACAGTGGAATCCTTGCCTTCGTCATGTCACAATGCCTCCTTGGCTCCATGTGGCCTTACCTGTTGGTTTATTCTTCTCCCATCATGTCATAATGGTCTCCTTGGTCTGAAAAAGCTCCAATGTGTCACAGTGGCTTCTTGGTTCCATGCACTTCTGTCGTGTCACAATGGAGTCCTTGCTTTCTTCATATCAAAACGACTCCTTGACTGCATGTGGCCTTGCCTGTTTGTTCAATCATCTGCCATCATGTCACAATCATCTCCTGAGTTTGAAAAAACTCCACTGTGTCACAGTGGCTCCATGGTTCCATGATGTTCTCTTAGGCCGCAATGGAATCCTTGCTTTCGTCATGTCACAATGCCTCCTTGGATCCATGTGGCCTTCCCTCTGAGTTCAATCATCTGCCATCATGTCATAATAGTCTCCTTGGCTTGAAAAAGCTCTCCAGTGTCACCATGGCGCCATGATTCCATGTGGCCTTACCTGTTGGTTCAATCATCTTCCATCATGTCGCAATAACTCCTTAGTCTGAATAAGCTCCAATGTGTCACAGTGGCCACTTCGTTCCATGCGCCATGTGGTTCTGTTGTGTCACAACGAGTCTTTGCTTTCTTCATATCAAATCGACTCCTTGAATGTATGTGGCCTAACCTGTAGGTTCAATCATCTTCCATCACGTCACAATGGTCTCCTTGGTTTCCAAAAGCTCCATTGTGTCACAGTGGCCCCTTGGTTCCATGCAGTTCTGTCAGGTCACAATGGAATCTTTGCTTTCTTCATGTCACAATGGCCCCTGGTTCCATGTGGCCTTGCCTGTTTGTTCAATCATCTGCCATCATGTCACAATCATCTCCTGAGTTTGAAAAAACTCCACTGTGTCACAGTGGCTCCATGGTTCCATGATGTTCTCTTAGGCCGCAATGGAATCCTTGCTTTCGTCATGTCACAGTGCCTCCTTGGCTCCATGTGGCCTTCCCTCTGAGTTCAATCATCTTCCATTACGTCACCATAATCTCCTTGGCTTGAAAAAGCTCTACAGTGTCACCAGGGCTCCTTCATTCCATGGGGCCTTACCTGTTGGTTCAATCATCTTCCATCATGTCACAATGGTCTCCTTGGTCTGAAAAAGTTCCACTGTGTCACAGCAGCCGGCCCCTTGGTTTCAAGTGGTTCAGTTAGGCCACAATGGAATCCTTGCTTTCTTCATGTCACAATGCCTCCTTGTCTGCATGTGGCCATACCTGTGAGTTCAATCATCTGCCATCATGTCATCATAGTCTCCTTGGATTGAAAAAGCTCCATCATGAGTGTCACCATGGCTCCTCCGTTCCATGTGGCCTTACCTGTTGGTTTAATCTTCTTCCATCATGTCACAATGGTCTCCTTGGTCTGAAAAAACTCCCCTGTGTCACAGTGGCCCCTTGGTTCCATGCGCCATGGGCTTCTGTTATGTCACAATGGAATCCTTGCTTTCTTCGTGTCAAATCGACTCCTTGAATGCATATGGCCTTACCTGTGAGTTCAATCATCTTCCATCATGTCCCAACGGTCTCCTTGGACTGAAAAAGCTCCTCTGTGTCCCAGTGGCTCCTTGGTTCCATGTGGTTCTGTTAGGCCACAGTGGAATCCTTGCTTTCTTCATGTCACAATGCCTCCTTGGCTCCATGTGGCCTTACCTCTGAGTTCAATCATCTGCCATCATGTCATAATAGTCTCCTTGGATTGAAAAAGCTCTACAGTGTCACCATGGCGCCATGATTCCATGTGGCCTTACCTGTTGGTTCAATCATCTTCCATCATGTCGCAATAACTCCTTAGTGTGAATAAGCTCCAATGTGTCACAGTGGCCACTTGGTTCCATGCGCCATGTGGTTCTGTTGTGTCACAACGAGTCTTTGCTTTCTTCATATCAAATCGACTCCTTGAATGTATGTGGCCTAACCTGTAGGTTCAATCATCTTCCATCACGTCACAATGGTCTCCTTGGTTTCCAAAAGCTCCATTGTGTCACAGTGGCCCCTTGGTTCCATGCAGTTCTGTCACGTCAAAATGTTACCCGTGCTTTCTTCATGTCACAATGGCCCTTGGCTCCATGTGGCCTTGCCTGTTGGTTTCAGCATCTTCCATCATGTCACAATGACTCCTTGGTCTCAAAAAGCTCCACTGTGTAACTGTGGCCCCTTGGTTCCATGCGCCATGCGGATCTCTCATGTCACAATGGAATCCTTGCTTTCTTTGTGTGAGAACGGCTGCTTGGCTTCAAGTGGCCTTACCTGTGTGTTCAATCACTTCCATTGTGTCGCAATGGTCTCCTTGGCCTTAAAAAGCTCCTCTGTGTCCCAGTGGTTCCTTGGTTCGATGTGGTTCTATTAGGCACCACTGGAATCCTTGCTTTCTTCATGTCACAATGCCTCCTTGTCTCCATGTGGCCTTACCTCTGAGTTCAATCATCTGCCATCATGTCATAATAGTCTCCTTGGATTGCAAAGCTCTACAGTGTCACCATGGCTCCTCATTTTAATGTGGCCTTACCTGTGAGTTCAATCATCTTCCATCATGTCACAATCGTCTCCTGAGTTTGAAAAAACTCCCCTGTGTCACAGTGGCTCCTTGGTTCCATGTGGTTCAGTCAGGCCACAGTGGAATCCTTGCCTTCGTCATGTCACAATGCCTCCTTGGCTCCATGTGGCCTTACCTGTTGGTTTATTCTTCTCCCATCATGTCATAATGGTCTCCTTGGTCTGAAAAAGCTCCAATGTGTCACAGTGGCTTCTTGGTTCCATGCACTTCTGTCGTGTCACAATGGAGTCCTTGCTTTCTTCATATCAAAACGACTCCTTGACTGCATGTGGCCTAGCCTGTTTGTTCAATCATCTGCCATCATGTCACAATCATCTCCTGAGTTTGAAAAAACTCCACTGTGTCACAGTGGCTCCATGGTTCCATGATGTTCTCTTAGGCCGCAATGGAATCCTTGCTTTCGTCATGTCACAGTGCCTCCTTGGCTCCATGTGGCCTTCCCTCTGAGTTCAATCATCTTCCATCACGTCACCATAATCTCCTTGGCTTGAAAAAGCTCTACAGTGTCACCAGGGCTCCTTCATTCCATGGGGCCTTACCTGTTGGTTCAATCATCTTCCATCATGTCACAATGGTCTCCTTGGTCTGAAAAAGTTCCACTGTGTCACAGCAGCCGGCCCCTTGGTTTCAAGTGGTTCAGTTAGGCCACAATGGAATCCTTGCTTTCTTCATGTCACAATGCCTCCTCGTCTGCATGTGGCCATACCTGTGAGTTCAATCATCTACCATCATGTCATCATAGTCTCCTTGGATTGAAAAAGCTCCATCATGAGTGTCACCATGGCTCCTCCGTTCCATGTGGCCTTACCTGTTGGTTTAATCGTCTTCCATCATGTCACAATGGTCTCCTTGGTCTGAAAAAGCTCCAATGTGTCACAGTGGCCTCTTGGTTCCATGCGCCATGCGGATCTGTTGTGTCACAATGGAATCCTTGCTTTTTTCGTGTCAAATCAACTCCTTGAATGCATGTGGCCTTACCTGTGAGTTCAATCATCTTCCATCATGTCCCAACGGTCTCCTTGGACTGAAAAAGCTCCTCTGTGTCCCAGTGGCTCCTTGGTTCCATGTGGTTGTGTTAGGCCACAGTGGAATCCTTGCTTTCTTCATGTCAAAATGCCTCTTTGTCTCCATGTGGCCTTACCTGTGAGTTCAATCATCTTCCATCATGTCACAATCGTCTCCTGAGTTTGAAAAAACTCCCCTGTGTCACAGTGGCTCCTTGGTTCCATGTGGTTCAGTCAGGCCACAGTGGAATCCTTGCCTTCGTCATGTCACAATGCCTCCTTGGCTCCATGTGGCCTTACCTGTTGGTTTATTCTTCTCCCATCATGTCATAATGGTCTCCTTGGTCTGAAAAAGCTCCAATGTGTCACAGTGGCTTCTTGGTTCCATGCACTTCTGTCGTGTCACAATGGAGTCCTTGCTTTCTTCATATCAAAATGACTCCTTGACTGCATGTGGCCTTGCCTGTTTGTTCAATCATCTGCCATCATGTCACAATCATCTCCTGAGTTTGAAAAAACTCCACTGTGTCACAGTGGCTCCATGGTTCCATGATGTTCTCTTAGGCCGCAATGGAATCCTTGCTTTCGTCATGTCACAATGCCTCCTTGGCTCCATGTGGCCTTCCCTCTGAGTTCAATCATCTGCCATCATGTCATAATAGTCTCCTTGGCTTGAAAAAGCTCTACAGTGTCACCATGGCGCCATGATTCCATGTGGCCTTACCTGTTGGTTCAATCATCTTCCATCATGTCGCAATAACTCCTTAGTCTGAATAAGCTCCAATGTGTCACAGTGGCCACTTCGTTCCATGCGCCATGTGGTTCTGTTGTGTCACAACGAGTCTTTGCTTTCTTCATATCAAATCGACTCCTTGAATGTATGTGGCCTAACCTGTAGGTTCAATCATCTTCCATCACGTCACAATGGTCTCCTTGGTTTCCAAAAGCTCCATTGTGTCACAGTGGCCCCTTGGTTCCATGCAGTTCTGTCAGGTCACAATGGAATCTTTGCTTTCTTCATGTCACAATGGCCCCTGGTTCCATGTGGCCTTGCCTGTTTGTTCAATCATCTGCCATCATGTCACAATCATCTCCTGAGTTTGAAAAAACTCCACTGTGTCACAGTGGCTCCATGGTTCCATGATGTTCTCTTAGGCCGCAATGGAATCCTTGCTTTCGTCATGTCACAGTGCCTCCTTGGCTCCATGTGGCCTTCCCTCTGAGTTCAATCATCTTCCATCACGTCACCATAATCTCCTTGGCTTGAAAAAGCTCTACAGTGTCACCAGGGCTCCTTCATTCCATGGGGCCTTACCTGTTGGTTCAATCATCTTCCATCATGTCACAATGGTCTCCTTGGTCTGAAAAAGTTCCACTGTGTCACAGCAGCCGGCCCCTTGGTTTCAAGTGGTTCAGTTAGGCCACAATGGAATCCTTGCTTTCTTCATGTCACAATGCCTCCTTGTCTGCATGTGGCCATACCTGTGAGTTCAATCATCTGCCATCATGTCATCATAGTCTCCTTGGATTGAAAAAGCTCCATCATGAGTGTCACCATGGCTCCTCCGTTCCATGTGGCCTTACCTGTTGGTTTAATCGTCTTCCATCATGTCACAATGGTCTCCTTGGTCTGAAAAAGCTCCAATGTGTCACAGTGGCCTCTTGGTTCCATGCGCCATGCGGATCTGTTGTGTCACAATGGAATCCTTGCTTCCTTCGTGTCAAATCAACTCCTTGAATGCATGTGGCCTTACCTGTGAGTTCAATCATCTTCCATCATGTCCCAACGGTCTCCTTGGACTGAAAAAGCTCCTCTGTATCCCAGTGGCTCCTTGGTTCCATGTGGTTCTGTTAGGCCACAGTGGAATCCTTGCTTTCTTCATGTCAAAATGCCTCCTTGTCTCCATGTGGCCTTACCTCTGAGTTCAATCATCTGCCATCATGTCACAATCGTCTCCTGAGTTTGAAAAAACTCCCCTGTGTCACAGTGGCTCCTTGGTTCCATGTGGTTCAGTCAGGCCACAGTGGAATCCTTGCCTTCGTCATGTCACAATGCCTCCTTGGCTCCATGTGGCCTTACCTGTTGGTTTATTCTTCTCCCATCATGTCATAATGGTCTCCTTGGTCTGAAAAAGCTCCAGTGTGTCACAGTGGCCTCTTGGTTCCATGCGCCATGCGGTTCTGTCGTGTCACAATGGAGTCCTTGCTTTCTTCATATCAAAACGACTCCTTGACTGCATGTGGCCTTGCCTGTTTGTTCAATCATCTTCCATCATGTCACAATCATCTCCTGAGTTTGAAAAAACTCCACTGTGTCACAGTGGCTCCATGGTTCCATGATGTTCTCTTAGGCCGCAATGGAATCCTTGCTTTCGTCATGTCACAGTGCCTCCTTGTCTGCATGTGGCCATACCTGTGAGTTCAATCATCTGCCATCATGTCATCATAGTCTCCTTGGATTGAAAAAGCTCCATCATGAGTGTCACCATGGCTCCTCCGTTCCATGTGGCCTTACCTGTTGGTTTAATCTTCTTCCATCATGTCACAATGGTCTCCTTGGTCTGAAAAAGCTCCAATGTGTCACAGTGGCCTCTTGGTTCCATGCGCCATGCGGATCTGTTGTGTCACAATGGAATCCTTGCTTTCTTCGTGTCAAATCGACTCCTTGGCTGCATGTGGCCTTACCTGTTGGTTCAATCATCTTCCATCATGTCCCAACGGTCTCCTTGGACTGAAAAACCTCCACTGTGTCCCAGTGGCTCCTTGGTTCTATGTGGTTCTGTTAGGCCACAGTGGAATCCTTGCTTTCTTCATGTCAAAATGCCTCTTTGTCTCCATGTGGCCTTACCTCTGAGTTCAATCATCTGCCATCATGTCTTAATAGTCTCCTTGGATTGCAAAGCTCTACAGTGTCACCATGGCTCTTCATTTTAATGTGGCCTTACCTGTCAGTTCAATCATCTTCCATCATGACACAATAATCTCCTGAGTTTGAGAAAGCTACAGAGTGTCACCATGGCGCCATGATTCCTTGTGGCCTTACCTGTTGGTTCAATCATCTTCCACCATGTCACAATGGTCTCCTTGGTTTCCAAAAGCTCCATTGTGTCACAGTGGCCCCTTGGTTCCATGCAGTTCTGTCACGTCACAATGTTAACCGTGCTTTCTTCTTGTCACAATGGCCCTTGGCTCCATGTGGCCTTGCCTGTTGGTTTCAGCATCTTCCATCATGTCACAATGACTCCTTGGTCTCAAAAAGCTCCACTGTGTAACTGTGGCCCCTTGGTTCCATGCGCCATGCGGATCTCTCGTGTCACAATGGAATCCTTGCTTTCTTTGTGTGAGAACGGCTGCTTGGCTTCAAGTGGCCTTACCTGTGTGTTCAATCACTTCCATTGTGTCGCAATGGTCTCCTTGGCCTTAAAAAGCTCCACTGTGTCACAGTGACTCCTTGGTTCCATGTGGTTCAGTTAGGCACCTCTGGAATCCTTGCTTTCTTCATGTCACAATGCCTCCTTGTCTCCATGTGGCCTTCCCTCTGAGTTCAATCATCTTCCATCACGTCACCATAATCTCCTTGGCTTGAAAAAGCTCTACAGTGTCACCAGGGCTCCTTCATTCCATGGGGCCTTACCTGTTGGTTCAATCATCTTCCATCATGTCACAATGGTCTCCTTGGTCTGAAAAAGTTCCACTGTGTCACAGCAGCCGGCCCCTTGGTTTCAAGTGGTTCAGTTAGGCCACAATGGAATCCTTGCTTTCTTCATGTCACAATGCCTCCTTGTCTGCATGTGGCCATACCTGTGAGTTCAATCATCTGCCATCATGTCATCATAGTCTCCTTGGATTGAAAAAGCTCCATCATGAGTGTCACCATGGCTCCTCCGTTCCATGTGGCCTTACCTGTTGGTTTAATCGTCTTCCATCATGTCACAATGGTCTCCTTGGTCTGAAAAAGCTCCAATGTGTCACAGTGGCCTCTTGGTTCCATGCGCCATGCGGATCTGTTGTGTCACAATGGAATCCTTGCTTCCTTCGTGTCAAATCAACTCCTTGAATGCATGTGGCCTTACCTGTGAGTTCAATCATCTTCCATCATGTCCCAACGGTCTCCTTGGACTGAAAAAGCTCCTCTGTATCCCAGTGGCTCCTTGGTTCCATGTGGTTCTGTTAGGCCACAGTGGAATCCTTGCTTTCTTCATGTCAAAATGCCTCCTTGTCTCCATGTGGCCTTACCTCTGAGTTCAATCATCTGCCATCATGTCACAATCGTCTCCTGAGTTTGAAAAAACTCCCCTGTGTCACAGTGGCTCCTTGGTTCCATGTGGTTCAGTCAGGCCACAGTGGAATCCTTGCCTTCGTCATGTCACAATGCCTCCTTGGCTCCATGTGGCCTTACCTGTTGGTTTATTCTTCTCCCATCATGTCATAATGGTCTCCTTGGTCTGAAAAAGCTCCAGTGTGTCACAGTGGCCTCTTGGTTCCATGCGCCATGCGGTTCTGTCGTGTCACAATGGAGTCCTTGCTTTCTTCATATCAAAACGACTCCTTGACTGCATGTGGCCTTGCCTGTTTGTTCAATCATCTTCCATCATGTCACAATCATCTCCTGAGTTTGAAAAAACTCCACTGTGTCACAGTGGCTCCATGGTTCCATGATGTTCTCTTAGGCCGCAATGGAATCCTTGCTTTCGTCATGTCACAGTGCCTCCTTGTCTGCATGTGGCCATACCTGTGAGTTCAATCATCTGCCATCATGTCATCATAGTCTCCTTGGATTGAAAAAGCTCCATCATGAGTGTCACCATGGCTCCTCCGTTCCATGTGGCCTTACCTGTTGGTTTAATCTTCTTCCATCATGTCACAATGGTCTCCTTGGTCTGAAAAAGCTCCAATGTGTCACAGTGGCCTCTTGGTTCCATGCGCCATGCGGATCTGTTGTGTCACAATGGAATCCTTGCTTTCTTCGTGTCAAATCGACTCCTTGGCTGCATGTGGCCTTACCTGTTGGTTCAATCATCTTCCATCATGTCCCAACGGTCTCCTTGGACTGAAAAACCTCCACTGTGTCCCAGTGGCTCCTTGGTTCTATGTGGTTCTGTTAGGCCACAGTGGAATCCTTGCTTTCTTCATGTCAAAATGCCTCTTTGTCTCCATGTGGCCTTACCTCTGAGTTCAATCATCTGCCATCATGTCTTAATAGTCTCCTTGGATTGCAAAGCTCTACAGTGTCACCATGGCTCTTCATTTTAATGTGGCCTTACCTGTCAGTTCAATCATCTTCCATCATGACACAATAATCTCCTGAGTTTGAGAAAGCTACAGAGTGTCACCATGGCGCCATGATTCCTTGTGGCCTTACCTGTTGGTTCAATCATCTTCCACCATGTCACAATGGTCTCCTTGGTTTCCAAAAGCTCCATTGTGTCACAGTGGCCCCTTGGTTCCATGCAGTTCTGTCACGTCACAATGTTAACCGTGCTTTCTTCTTGTCACAATGGCCCTTGGCTCCATGTGGCCTTGCCTGTTGGTTTCAGCATCTTCCATCATGTCACAATGACTCCTTGGTCTCAAAAAGCTCCACTGTGTAACTGTGGCCCCTTGGTTCCATGCGCCATGCGGATCTCTCGTGTCACAATGGAATCCTTGCTTTCTTTGTGTGAGAACGGCTGCTTGGCTTCAAGTGGCCTTACCTGTGTGTTCAATCACTTCCATTGTGTCGCAATGGTCTCCTTGGCCTTAAAAAGCTCCACTGTGTCACAGTGACTCCTTGGTTCCATGTGGTTCAGTTAGGCACCTCTGGAATCCTTGCTTTCTTCATGTCACAATGCCTCCTTGTCTCCATGTGGCCTTACCTCTGAGTTCAATCATCTGCCATCATGTCATAATAGTCTCCTTGGATTGCAAAGCTCTACAGTGTCACCATGGCTCCTCATTTTAATGTGGCCTTACCTGTGAGTTCAATCATCTGCCATCATGTCACAATCGTCTCCTGAGTTTGAAAAAATCCCCTGTGTCAGAGTGGCTCCTTGGTTCCATGTGGTTCAGTCAGGCCACAGTGGAATCCTTGCCTTCGTCATGTCACAATGCCTCCTTGGCTCCATGTGGCCTTACCTGTTGGTTTATTCTTCTTCCATCATGTCATAATGGTCTCCTTGGTCTGAAAAAGTTCCACTGTGTCACAGCAGCCGGCCCCTTGGTTTCAAGTGGTTCAGTTAGGCCACAATGGAATCCTTGCTTTCTTCATGTCACAATGCCTCCTTGTCTGCATGTGGCCATACCTGTGAGTTCAATCATCTGCCATCATGTCATCATATTCTCCTTGGATTGAAAAAGCTCCATCATGAGTGTCACCATGGCTCCTCCGTTCCATGTGGCCTTACCTGTTGGTTTAATCGTCTTCCATCATGTCACAATGGTCTCCTTGGTCTGAAAAAGCTCCAATGTGTCACAGTGGCCTCTTGGTTCCATGCGCCATGCGGATCTGTTGTGTCACAATGGAATCCTTGCTTCCTTCGTGTCAAATCAACTCCTTGAATGCATGTGGCCTTACCTGTGAGTTCAATCATCTTCCATCATGTCCCAACGGTCTCCTTGGACTGAAAAAGCTCCTCTGTGTCCCAGTGGCTCCTTGGTTCCATGTGGTTCTGTTAGGCCACAGTGGAATCCTTGCTTTCTTCATGTCAAAATGCCTCCTTGTCTCCATGTGGCCTTACCTCTGAGTTCAATCATCTGCCATCATGTCACAATCGTCTCCTGAGTTTGAAAAAACTCCCCTGTGTCACAGTGGCTCCTTGGTTCCATGTGGTTCAGTCAGGCCACAGTGGAATCCTTGCCTTCGTCATGTCACAATGCCTCCTTGGCTCCATGTGGCCTTACCTGTTGGTTTATTCTTCTCCCATCATGTCATAATGGTCTCCTTGGTCTGAAAAAGCTCCAATGTGTCACAGTGGCCTCTTGGTTCCATGCGCCATGCGGTTCTGTCGTGTCACAATGGAGTCCTTGCTTTCTTCATATCAAAACGACTCCTTGACTGCATGTGGCCTTGCCTGTTTGTTCAATCATCTGCCATCATGTCACAATCATCTCCTGAGTTTGAAAAAACTCCACTGTGTCACAGTGGCTCCATGGTTCCATGATGTTCTCTTAGGCCGCAATGGAATCCTTGCTTTCGTCATGTCACAGTGCCTCCTTGTCTGCATGTGGCCATACCTGTGAGTTCAATCATCTGCCATCATGTCATAATAGTCTCCTTGGATTGAAAAAGCTCCATCATGAGTGTCACCATGGCTCCTCCGTTCCATGTGGCCTTACCTGTTGGTTTAATCTTCTTCCATCATGTCACAATGGTCTCCTTGGTCTGAAAAAGCTCCAATGTGTCACAGTGGCCTCTTGGTTCCATGCGCCATGCGGATCTGTTGTGTCACAATGGAATCCTTGCTTTCTTCGTGTCAAATCGACTCCTTGGCTGCATGTGGCCTTACCTGTTGGTTCAATCATCTTCCATCATGTCCCAACGGTCTCCTTGGACTGAAAAACCTCCACTGTGTCCCAGTGGCTCCTTGGTTCTATGTGGTTCTGTTAGGCCACAGTGGAATCCTTGCTTTCTTCATGTCAAAATGCCTCTTTGTCTCCATGTGGCCTTACCTCTGAGTTCAATCATCTGCCATCATGTCTTAATAGTCTCCTTGGATTGCAAAGCTCTACAGTGTCACCATGGCTCTTCATTTTAATGTGGCCTTACCTGTCAGTTCAATCATCTTCCATCATGACACAATAATCTCCTGAGTTTGAGAAAGCTACAGAGTGTCACCATGGCGCCATGATTCCTTGTGGCCTTACCTGTTGGTTCAATCATCTTCCACCATGTCACAATGGTCTCCTTGGTTTCCAAAAGCTCCATTGTGTCACAGTGGCCCCTTGGTTCCATGCAGTTCTGTCACGTCACAATGTTAACCGTGCTTTCTTCTTGTCACAATGGCCCTTGGCTCCATGTGGCCTTGCCTGTTGGTTTCAGCATCTTCCATCATGTCACAATGACTCCTTGGTCTCAAAAAGCTCCACTGTGTAACTGTGGCCCCTTGGTTCCATGCGCCATGCGGATCTCTCGTGTCACAATGGAATCCTTGCTTTCTTTGTGTGAGAACGGCTGCTTGGCTTCAAGTGGCCTTACCTGTGTGTTCAATCACTTCCATTGTGTCGCAATGGTCTCCTTGGCCTTAAAAAGCTCCACTGTGTCACAGTGACTCCTTGGTTCCATGTGGTTCAGTTAGGCACCTCTGGAATCCTTGCTTTCTTCATGTCACATTGCCTCCTTGTCTCCATGTGGCCTTACCTCTGAGTTCAATCATCTGCCATCATGTCATAATAGTCTCCTTGGATTGCAAAGCTCTACAGTGTCACCATGGCTCCTCATTTTAATGTGGCCTTACCTGTGAGTTCAATCATCTGCCATCATGTCACAATCGTCTCCTGAGTTTGAAAAAATCCCCTGTGTCAGAGTGGCTCCTTGGTTCCATGTGGTTCAGTCAGGCCACAGTGGAATCCTTGCCTTCGTCATGTCACAATGCCTCCTTGGCTCCATGTGGCCTTACCTGTTGGTTTATTCTTCTTCCATCATGTCATAATGGTCTCCTTGGTCTGAAAAAGTTCCACTGTGTCACAGCAGCCGGCCCCTTGGTTTCAAGTGGTTCAGTTAGGCCACAATGGAATCCTTGCTTTCTTCATGTCACAATGCCTCCTTGTCTGCATGTGGCCATACCTGTGAGTTCAATCATCTGCCATCATGTCATCATAGTCTCCTTGGATTGAAAAAGCTCCATCATGAGTGTCACCATGGCTCCTCCGTTCCATGTGGCCTTACCTGTTGGTTTAATCGTCTTCCATCATGTCACAATGGTCTCCTTGGTCTGAAAAAGCTCCAATGTGTCACAGTGGCCTCTTGGTTCCATGCGCCATGCGGATCTGTTGTGTCACAATGGAATCCTTGCTTTCTTCGTGTCAAATCGACTCGTTGGCTGCATGTGGCCTTACCTGTGATTTCAATCATCTTCCATCATGTCCCAACGGTCTCCTTGGACTGAAAAAGCTCCTCTGTGTCCCAGTGGCTCCTTGGTTCCATGTGGTTCTGTTAGGCCACAGTGGAATCCTTGCTTTCTTCATGTCAAAATGCCTCCTTGTCTCCATGTGGCCTTACCTCTGAGTTCAATCATCTGCCATCATGTCACAATCGTCTCCTGAGTTTGAAAAAACTCCCCTGTGTCACAGTGGCTCCTTGGTTCCATGTGGTTCAGTCAGGCCACAGTGGAATCCTTGCCTTCGTCATGTCACAATGCCTCCTTGGCTCCATGTGGCCTTACCTGTTGGTTTATTCTTCTCCCATCATGTCATAATGGTCTCCTTGGTCTGAAAAAGCTCCAATGTGTCACAGTGGCCTCTTGGTTCCATGCGCCATGCGGTTCTGTCGTGTCACAATGGAGTCCTTGCTTTCTTCATATCAAAACGACTCCTTGACTGCATGTGGCCTTGCCTGTTTGTTCAATCATCTTCCATCATGTCACAATCATCTCCTGAGTTTGAAAAAACTCCACTGTGTCACAGTGGCTCCATGGTTCCATGATGTTCTCTTAGGCCGCAATGGAATCCTTGCTTTCGTCATGTCACAGTGCCTCCTTGTCTGCATGTGGCCATACCTGTGAGTTCAATCATCTGCCATCATGTCATAATAGTCTCCTTGGATTGAAAAAGCTCCATCATGAGTGTCACCATGGCTCCTCCGTTCCATGTGGCCTTACCTGTTGGTTTAATCTTCTTCCATCATGTCACAATGGTCTCCTTGGTCTGAAAAAGCTCCAATGTGTCACAGTGGCCTCTTGGTTCCATGCGCCATGCGGATCTGTTGTGTCACAATGGAATCCTTGCTTTCTTCGTGTCAAATCGACTCCTTGGCTGCATGTGGCCTTACCTGTTGGTTCAATCATCTTCCATCATGTCCCAACGGTCTCCTTGGACTGAAAAACCTCCACTGTGTCCCAGTGGCTCCTTGGTTCCATGTGGTTCTGTTAGGCCACAGTGGAATCCTTGCTTTCTTCATGTCAAAATGCCTCCTTGTCTCCATGTGGCCTTACCTCTGAGTTCAATCATCTGCCATCATGTCTTAATAGTCTCCTTGGATTGCAAAGCTCTACAGTGTCACCATGGCTCTTCATTTTAATGTGGCCTTACCTGTCAGTTCAATCATCTTCCATCATGACACAATAATCTCCTGAGTTTGAGAAAGCTACAGAGTGTCACCATGGCGCCATGATTCCTTGTTGCCTTACCTGTTGGTTCAATCATCTTCCACCATGTCACAATGGTCTCCTTGGTTTCCAAAAGCTCCATTGTGTCACAGTGGCCCCTTGGTTCCATGCAGTTCTGTCACGTCACAATGTTAACCGTGCTTTCTTCTTGTCACAATGGCCCTTGGCTCCATGTGGCCTTGCCTGTTGGTTTCAGCATCTTCCATCATGTCACAATGACTCCTTGGTCTCAAAAAGCTCCACTGTGTAACTGTGGCCCCTTGGTTCCATGCGCCATGCGGATCTCTCGTGTCACAATGGAATCCTTGCTTTCTTTGTGTGAGAACGGCTGCTTGGCTTCAAGTGGCCTTACCTGTGTGTTCAATCACTTCCATTGTGTCGCAATGGTCTCCTTGGCCTTAAAAAGCTCCACTGTGTCACAGTGACTCCTTGGTTCCATGTGGTTCAGTTAGGCACCTCTGGAATCCTTGCTTTCTTCATGTCACAATGCCTCCTTGTCTCCATGTGGCCTTACCTCTGAGTTCAATCATCTGCCATCATGTCATAATAGTCTCCTTGGATTGCAAAGCTCTACAGTGTCACCATGGCTCCTCATTTTAATGTGGCCTTACCTGTGAGTTCAATCATCTTCCATCATGTCACAATCGTCTCCTGAGTTTGAAAAAATCCCCTGTGTCAGAGTGGCTCCTTGGTTCCATGTGGTTCAGTCAGGCCACAGTGGAATCCTTGCCTTCGTCATGTCACAATGCCTCCTTGGCTCCATGTGGCCTTACCTGTTGGTTTATTCTTCTCCCATCATGTCATAATGGTCTCCTTGGTCTGAAAAAGCTCCCATGTGTCACAGTGGCTTCTTGGTTCCATGCACTTCTGTCGTGTCACAATGGAGTCCTTGCTTTCTTCATATCAAAACGACTCCTTGACTGCATGTGGCCTTGCCTGTTTGTTCAATCATCTGCCATCATGTCACAATCATCTCCTGAGTTTGAAAAAACTCCACTGTGTCACAGTGGCTCCATGGTTCCATGATGTTCTCTTAGGCCGCAATGGAATCCTTGCTTTCGTCATGTCACAGTGCCTCCTTGGCTCCATGTGGCCTTCCCTCTGAGTTCAATCATCTTCCATCACGTCACCATAATCTCCTTGGCTTGAAAAAGCTCTACAGTGTCACCAGGGCTCCTTCATTCCATGGGGCCTTACCTGTTGGTTCAATCATCTTCCATCATGTCACAATGGTCTCCTTGGTCTGAAAAAGTTCCACTGTGTCACAGCAGCCGGCCCCTTGGTTTCAAGTGGTTCAGTTAGGCCACAATGGAATCCTTGCTTTCTTCATGTCACAATGCCTCCTTGTCTGCATGTGGCCATACCTGTGAGTTCAATCATCTGCCATCATGTCATCATAGTCTCCTTGGATTGAAAAAGCTCCATCATGAGTGTCACCATGGCTCCTCCGTTCCATGTGGCCTTACCTGTTGGTTTAATCGTCTTCCATCATGTCACAATGGTCTCCTTGGTCTGAAAAAGCTCCAATGTGTCACAGTGGCCTCTTGGTTCCATGCGCCATGCGGATCTGTTGTGTCACAATGGAATCCTTGCTTCCTTCGTGTCAAATCAACTCCTTGAATGCATGTGGCCTTACCTGTGAGTTCAATCATCTTCCATCATGTCCCAACGGTCTCCTTGGACTGAAAAAGCTCCTCTGTGTCCCAGTGGCTCCTTGGTTCCATGTGGTTCTGTTAGGCCACAGTGGAATCCTTGCTTTCTTCATGTCAAAATGCCTCTTTGTCTCCATGTGGCCTTACCTGTGAGTTCAATCATCTGCCATCATGTCACAATCATCTCCTGAGTTTGAAAAAACTCCACTGTGTCACAGTGGCTCCTTGGTTCCATGTGGTTCAGTCAGGCCACAGTGGAATCCTTGCCTTCGTCATGTCACAATGCTTCCTTGGCTCCATGTGGCCTTACCTGTTGGTTTATTCTTCTCCCATCATGTCATAATGGTCTCCTTGGTCTGAAAAAGCTCCAATGTGTCACAGTGGCCTCTTGGTTCCATGCGCCATGCGGTTCTGTCGTGTCACAATGGAGTCCTTGCTTTCTTCATATCAAAACGACTCCTTGACTGCATGTGGCCTTGCCTGTTTGTTCAATCATCTGCCATCATGTCACAATCATCTCCTGAGTTTGAAAAAACTCCACTGTGTCACAGTGGCTCCATGGTTCCATGATGTTCTCTTAGGCCGCAATGGAATCCTTGCTTTCGTCATGTCACAGTGCCTCCTTGTCTGCATGTGGCCATACCTGTGAGTTCAATCATCTGCCATCATGTCATAATAGTCTCCTTGGATTGAAAAAGCTCCATCATGAGTGTCACCATGGCTCCTCCGTTCCATGTGGCCTTACCTGTTGGTTTAATCTTCTTCCATCATGTCACAATGGTCTCCTTGGTCTGAAAAAGCTCCAATGTGTCACAGTGGCCTCTTGGTTCCATGCGCCATGCGGATCTGTTGTGTCACAATGGAATCCTTGCTTTCTTCGTGTCAAATCGACTCCTTGGCTGCATGTGGCCTTACCTGTTGGTTCAATCATCTTCCATCATGTCCCAACGGTCTCCTTGGACTGAAAAACCTCCACTGTGTCCCAGTGGCTCCTTGGTTCTATGTGGTTCTGTTAGGCCACAGTGGAATCCTTGCTTTCTTCATGTCAAAATGCCTCTTTGTCTCCATGTGGCCTTACCACTGAGTTCAATCATCTGCCATCATGTCTTAATAGTCTCCTTGGATTGCAAAGCTCTACAGTGTCACCATGGCTCTTCATTTTAATGTGGCTTTACCTGTCAGTTCAATCATCTTCCATCATGACACAATAATCTCCTGAGTTTGAGAAAGCTACAGAGTGTCACCATGGCGCCATGATTCCTTGTGGCCTTACCTGTTGGTTCAATCATCTTCCACCATGTCACAATGGTCTCCTTGGTTTCCAAAAGCTCCATTGTGTCACAGTGGCCCCTTGGTTCCATGCAGTTCTGTCACGTCACAATGTTAACCGTGCTTTCTTCTTGTCACAATGGCCCTTGGCTCCATGTGGCCTTGCCTGTTGGTTTCAGCATCTTCCATCATGTCACAATGACTCCTTGGTCTCAAAAAGCTCCACTGTGTAACTGTGGCCCCTTGGTTCCATGCGCCATGCGGATCTCTCGTGTCACAATGGAATCCTTGCTTTCTTTGTGTGAGAACGGCTGCTTGGCTTCAAGTGGCCTTACCTGTGTGTTCAATCACTTCCATTGTGTCGCAATGGTCTCCTTGGCCTTAAAAAGCTCCACTGTGTCACAGTGACTCCTTGGTTCCATGTGGTTCAGTTAGGCACCTCTGGAATCCTTGCTTTCTTCATGTCACAATGCCTCCTTGTCTCCATGTGGCCTTACCTCTGAGTTCAATCATCTGCCATCATGTCATAATAGTCTCCTTGGATTGCAAAGCTCTACAGTGTCACCATGGCTCCTCATTTTAATGTGGCCTTACCTGTGAGTTCAATCATCTGCCATCATGTCACAATCGTCTCCTGAGTTTGAAAAAATCCCCTGTGTCAGAGTGGCTCCTTGGTTCCATGTGGTTCAGTCAGGCCACAGTGGAATCCTTGCCTTCGTCATGTCACAATGCCTCCTTGGCTCCATGTGGCCTTACCTGTTGGTTTATTCTTCTTCCATCATGTCATAATGGTCTCCTTGGTCTGAAAAAGTTCCACTGTGTCACAGCAGCCGGCCCCTTGGTTTCAAGTGGTTCAGTTAGGCCACAATGGAATCCTTGCTTTCTTCATGTCACAATGCCTCCTTGTCTGCATGTGGCCATACCTGTGAGTTCAATCATCTGCCATCATGTCATCATAGTCTCCTTGGATTGAAAAAGCTCCATCATGAGTGTCACCATGGCTCCTCCGTTCCATGTGGCCTTACCTGTTGGTTCAATCATCTTCCACCATGTCACAATGGTCTCCTTGGTTTCCAAAAGCTCCATTGTGTCACAGTGGCCCCTTGGTTCCATGCAGTTCTGTCACGTCACAATGTTAACCGTGCTTTCTTCTTGTCACAATGGCCCTTGGCTCCATGTGGCCTTGCCTGTTGGTTTAATCGTCTTCCATCATGTCACAATGACACCTTGGTCTCAAAAAGCTCCAATGTGTCACAGTGGCCTCTTGGTTCCATGCGCCATGCGGATCTGTTGTGTCACAATGGAATCCTTGCTTCCTTCGTGTCAAATCAACTCCTTGAATGCATGTGGCCTTACCTGTGAGTTCAATCATCTTCCATCATGTCACAATCGTCTCCTGAGTTTGAAAAAACTCCCCTGTGTCACAGTGGCTCCTTGGTTCCATGTGGTTCAGTCAGGCCAAAGTGGAATCCTTGCCTTCGTCATGTCACAATGCCTCCTTGGCTCCATGTGGCCTTACCTGTTGGTTTATTCTTCTCCCATCATGTCATAATGGTCTCCTTGGTCTGAAAAAGCTCCAATGTGTCACAGTGGCCTCTTGGTTCCATGCGCCATGCGGTTCTGTCGTGTCACAATGGAGTCCTTGCTTTCTTCATATCAAAACGACTCCTTGACTGCATGTGGCCTTGCCTGTTTGTTCAATCATCTGCCATCATGTCACAATCATCTCCTGAGTTTGAAAAAACTCCACTGTGTCACAGTGGCTCCATGGTTCCATGATGTTCTCTTAGGCCGCAATGGAATCCTTGCTTTCGTCATGTCACAGTGCCTCCTTGTCTGCATGTGGCCATACCTGTGAGTTCAATCATCTGCCATCATGTCATAATAGTCTCCTTGGATTGAAAAAGCTCCATCATGAGTGTCACCATGGCTCCTCCGTTCCATGTGGCCTTACCTGTTGGTTTAATCTTCTTCCATCATGTCACAATGGTCTCCTTGGTCTGAAAAAGCTCCAATGTGTCACAGTGGCCTCTTGGTTCCATGCGCCATGTGGATCTGTTGTGTCACAATGGAATCCTTGCTTTCTTCGTGTCAAATCGACTCCTTGGCTGCATGTGGCCTTACCTGTTGGTTCAATCATCTTCCATCATGTCCCAACGGTCTCCTTGGACTGAAAAACCTCCACTGTGTCCCAGTGGCTCCTTGGTTCCATGTGGTTCTCTTAGGCCACAGTGGAATCCTTGCTTTCTTCATGTCAAAATGCCTCTTTGTCTCCATGTGGCCTTACCTCTGAGTTCAATCATCTGCCATCATGTCTTAATAGTCTCCTTGGATTGCAAAGCTCTACAGTGTCACCATGGCTCTTCATTTTAATGTGGCCTTACCTGTCAGTTCAATCATCTTCCATCATGACACAATAATCTCCTGAGTTTGAGAAAGCTACAGAGTGTCACCATGGCGCCATGATTCCTTGTGGCCTTACCTGTTGGTTCAATCATCTTCCACCATGTCACAATGGTCTCCTTGGTTTCCAAAAGCTCCATTGTGTCACAGTGGCCCCTTGGTTCCATGCAGTTCTGTCACGTCACAATGTTAACCGTGCTTTCTTCTTGTCACAATGGCCCTTGGCTCCATGTGGCCTTGCCTGTTGGTTTCAGCATCTTCCATCATGTCACAATGACTCCTTGGTCTCAAAAAGCTCCACTGTGTAACTGTGGCCCCTTGGTTCCATGCGCCATGCGGATCTCTCGTGTCACAATGGAATCCTTGCTTTCTTTGTGTGAGAACGGCTGCTTGGCTTCAAGTGGCCTTACCTGGGTGTTCAATCACTTCCATTGTGTCGCAATGGTCTCCTTGGCCTTAAAAAGCTCCACTGTGTCACAGTGACTCCTTGGTTCCATGTGGTTCAGTTAGGCACCTCTGGAATCCTTGCTTTCTTCATGTCACAATGCCTCCTTGTCTCCATGTGGCCTTACCTCTGAGTTCAATCATCTGCCATCATGTCATAATAGTCTCCTTGGATTGCAAAGCTCTACAGTGTCACCATGGCTCCTCATTTTAATGTGGCCTTACCTGTGAGTTCAATCATCTTCCATCATGTCACAATCGTCTCCTGAGTTTGAAAAAACTCCCCTGTGTCACAGTGGCTCCTTGGTTCCATGTGGTTCAGTCAGGCCACAGTGGAATCCTTGCTTTCTTCATGTCAAAATGCCTCTTTGTCTCCATGTGGCCTTACCTGTGAGTTCAATCATCTTCCATCATGTCACAATCGTCTCCTGAGTTTGAAAAAACTCCCCTGTGTCACAGTGGCTCCTTGGTTCCATGTGGTTCAGTCAGGCCAAAGTGGAATCCTTGCCTTCGTCATGTCACAATGCCTCCTTGGCTCCATGTGGCCTTACCTGTTGGTTTATTCTTCTCCCATCATGTCATAATGGTCTCCTTGGTCTGAAAAAGCTCCAATGTGTCACAGTGGCTTCTTGGTTCCATGCGCCATGCGGTTCTGTCGTGTCACAATGGAGTCCTTGCTTTCTTCATATCAAAACGACTCCTTGACTGCATGTGGCCTTGCCTGTTTGTTCAATCATCTGCCATCATGTCACAATCATCTCCTGAGTTCTAAAAAACTCCACTGTGTCACAGTGGCTCCATGGTTCCATGATGTTCTCTTAGGCCGCAATGTAATCCTTGCTTTCGTCATGTCACAGTGCCTCCTTGGCTCCATGTGGCCTTCCCTCTGAGTTCAATCATCTTCCATCACGTCACCATAATCTCCTTGGCTTGAAAAAGCTCTACAGTGTCACCAGGGCTCCTTCATTCCATGGGGCCTTACCTGTTGGTTCAATCATCTTCCATCATGTCACAATGGTCTCCTTGGTCTGAAAAAGTTCCACTGTGTCACAGCAGCCGGCCCCTTGGTTTCAAGTGGTTCAGTTAGGCCACAATGGAATCCTTGCTTTCTTTATGTCACAATGCCTCCTTGTCTGCATGTGGCCATACCTGTGAGTTCAATCATCTGCCATCATGTCATAATAGTCTCCTTGGATTGAAAAAGCTCCATCATGAGTGTCACCATGGCTCCTCCGTTCCATGTGGCCTTACCTGTTGGTTTAATCTTCTTCCATCATGTCACAATGGTCTCCTTGGTCTGAAAAAGCTCCAATGTGTCACAGTGGCCTCTTGGTTCCATGCGCCATGCGGATCTGTTGTGTCACAATGGAATCCTTGCTTTCTTCGTGTCAAATCGACTCCTTGGCTGCATGTGGCCTTACCTGTGAGTTCAATCATCTTCCATCATGTCCCAACGGTCCCCTTGGACTGAAAAACCTCCACTGTGTCCCAGTGGCTCCTTGGTTCCATATGGTTCTGTTAGGCCACAGTGGAATCCTTGCTTTCTTCATGTCAAAATGCCTCTTTGTCTCCATGTGGCCTTACCTCTGAGTTCAATCATCTTCCATCATGACACAATAATCTCCTGAGTTTGAGAAAGCTACAGAGTGTCACCATGGCGCCATGATTCCTTGTTGCCTTACCTGTTGGTTCAATCATCTTCCACCATGTCACAATGGTCTCCTTGGTTTCCAAAAGCTCCATTGTGTCACAGTGGCCCCTTGGTTCCATGCAGTTCTGTCACGTCACAATGTTAACCGTGCTTTCTTCTTGTCACAATGGCCCTTGGCTCCATGTGGCCTTGCCTGTTGGTTTCAGCATCTTCCATCATGTCACAATGACTCCTTGGTCTCAAAAAGCTCCACTGTGTAACTGTGGCCCCTTGGTTCCATGCGCCATGCGGATCTCTCGTGTCACAATGGAATCCTTGCTTTCTTTGTGTGAGAACGGCTGCTTGGCTTCAAGTGGCCTTACCTGTGTGTTCAATCACTTCCATTGTGTCGCAATGGTCTCCTTGGCCTTAAAAAGCTCCACTGTGTCACAGTGACTTCTTGGTTCCATGTGGTTCAGTTAGGCACCTCTGGAATCCTTGCTTTCTTCATGTCACAATGCCTCCTTGTCTCCATGTGGCCTTACCTCTGAGTTCAATCATCTGCCATCATGTCATAATAGTCTCCTTGGATTGCAAAGCTCTACAGTGTCACCATGGCTCCTCATTTTAATGTGGCCTTACCTGTGAGTTCAATCATCTTCCATCATGTCACAATCGTCTCCTGAGTTTGAAAAAACTCCCCTGTGTCACAGTGGCCCCTTGGTTCCATGCAGTTCTGTCATGTCGCAATGTTAACTGTACTTTCTTCATGTCACAATGGCCCTTGGCTCCATGTGGCCTTACCTGTTGGTTCAATCATCTTCCATCATGTCACAATAACTCCTTAGTCTGAATAAGCTCCAATGTGTCACAGTGGCCTCTTGGTTCCATGCGCCATGTGGTTCTGTCGTGTCACATAGGAGTCCTTGCATTCTTCGTGTCAAAACGACTCCTTGGCTGCATGTGGCCTTACCTGTAAGTTCAATCATCTTCCATCATGTCCCAATTGACTCCTTGGTCTGAAAAACCTCCACTGTGTCCCAGTGGCTCCTTGGTTCCATGTGGTTCTGTAAGACCACAATGGAATCCTTGCTTTCTTCATGTCACAATGCCTCCTCGTCTCCATGTCACCTTACCTCTGAGTTCAATCATCTGCCATCATGTCATAATAGTCTCCTTGGATTGAAAAAGCTCTACAGAGTGTCACCATGGCTCCTCCGTTCCATGTGGCCTTACCTGTTGTTTTAATCTTCTTCCATCATGTCACAATGGTCTCCTTGGTCTGAAAAAGCTCCAATGTGTCACAGTGGCCTCTTGGTCCCATGTGCCATGTGGTTCTGTTGTGTCACATAGGAGTCCTTGCATTCTTCGTGTCAAAACGACTCCTTGGCTGCATGTGGCCTTACCTGTTGGTTCAATCATCTTCCATCATGTCCCACTTGACTCCGTGGTCTGAAAAACCTCCACTGTGTCACAGTGGCTCCTTGGTTCCATGTGGTTCTGTTAGACCACAATGGAATCCTTGCTTTCTTCATGTCACAATGCCTCCTTGGCTCCATTTGGCCTTACCTCTGAGTTCAATAATCTGACATCATGTCATAATAGTCTCCTTGGATTGAAAAAGCTCTACAGAGTGTCACCATGGCTCCTCCGTTCCATGTGGCCTTACCTGTTGGTTTAATCGTCTTCCATCATGTCACAATGGTCTCCTTGGTCTGAAAAAGCTCCAATGTGTCACAGTGGCCTCATGGTTCCATGCGCCATGTGGTTCTGTTGTGTCACAATGGAATCCTTGCTTTCTTCGTGTCAAAACGACTCCCTGTCTGCATGTGGCCATACCTGTGAGTTCAATCATCTTCCATCATGTCCCAATGGTCTCCTCGGACTGAAAAACCTCCAATGTGTCACAATGGCTCCTTGGTTCCATGTGGTTCTGTTCGGCCACTGTGGAATCCTCGCTTTCTTCATGTCACAATGCCTCCTTGGCTCCATGTGGCCTTACCTCTGAGTTCAATCATCTTCCATCATGTCTCAAAAATCTCCTCGGTTTGAGAAAGCTACAGAGTGTCACCATGGCACCATGATTCCATGTGGCCTTACCTGTTGGTTCAATCATCTTCCGTCATATCACAATGGTCTCCTTGGTTTCTAAAAGCTCCATTGTGTCACAGTGGCCCCTTGGTTCCATGCAGTTCTGTCATGTCGCAATGTTAAGCGTGCTTTCTTCATGTCACAATGGCCCTTGGCTCCATGTGGCCTTACCTGTTGGTTTCAGCATCTTCCATCATGTCACAATGACTCCTTGGTCTCAAAAAGCTCCACTGTGTAACTGTGGCCCCTTGGTTCCATGCGCCATGTGGATCTGTCGTGTCACAATGGAATCCTCTCTTTCTTTGTGTGAAAACGGCTGCTTGGATTCAAGTGGCCTTACCTGTGAGTTCAATCATCTTCCATCATGTCACAATGGTCTTCTTGGTCTGAAAAAGCTCCAATGTGTCACAGTGGCTCCTTGGTTCCATGTTGTTCAGTTAGGCCACAGTGGAATCCTTGCTTTCTTCATGTCACAATGCCTCCTTGGCTCCATGTGGCCTTACCTCTGAGTTCAATCATCTGCCATCATGTCATAATAGTTTCCTTGGATTGAAAAAGCTCTACAGAGTGTCACCATGGCTCCTCCGTTCCATGTGGCCTTACCTGTTGGTTTAATCTTCTTCCATCATGTCACAATGGTCTCCTTGGTCTGAAAAAGCTCCAATGTGTCACAGTTGCCCCTTGGTTCCATGCGCCATGCGGATCTGTTGCGTCACAATGGAATCCTTGCTTTCTTCGTGTCAAAACGACTCCTTGGCTGCATGTGGCCATACCTGTGAGTTCAATCATCTTCCATCATGTCACAATGGTCTCCTTGGTCTCAAAAAGCTCCACTGTGTAACTGTCGCCCCTTGGTTCCATGCGCCATGCGGATCTGTCGTGTCACAATGAAGTCATTCCTTTCTTTGTGTGAAAATGCCTCCTTGGCTCCACGTGGCCATACCTGTGTGTTCAATCATCTTCCATCATGTCACAATGGTCTCCTTGGTCTGAAAAACGTCCACTCAAGTCACAGTGGCTCCTTGGTTCCATGCGGTTCTGTTAGGCCAAAATGGAAACATTGCTTTCTTCATGTCACAATGGCTCCCTGGCTGCATATGGCCTTACCTGTTGGTTTCATCATCTTCCATCATGTCACAATAAGTCCCTGGTCTGAAAAACCTCCACTATGTCACAATTGATCCTTGGATCCATGTGTCCTATTTCATGGGTTCAATCATCTTCCATCATGTCACAAAGGGTTCCTCGGTTAATCGCCGTGGCTCCTTGCTTCCCTGTAGTTCTGCATTCCAAAATGGAATCCTTACATTCTTCGTGTCACAATGGATCCATGAAGCCATATGGCCTTTCCTGGGAGTTTGAGCATCTTCCATCATATCACAATAACTCCTTGGTCTGAAAAACATCCACTGTGACACAGTGGCCCATTGGTTCCATGCGCCATGTGGTCCTGTGGTATCACAATGGAGTCCATGTTTTCTTCATGTTAAAAGGACTCCTTGGCTGCATGTAGCCTCACCTCGGAGTTCAATCATCTTCCATCACGTCACCATAATCTCCTTGGCTTGAATAAGCACTACAGTGTCACCAGGGTTCCTTCATTCCCTGAGGCCTTACCCGTGAGTTCAATAATCTTCCATCATGTCACAATGGTCTCCTTGGTCTGAAAAACCTCCACTGTGTCACAGTGGCCCCTGGGTTCCATATGCCATGTGGTTCTGTCATGCCACAATGAAGTCTTTGCTTTCTTCGTGTCAAAATGACTCCTTGGCTCCATGTGGCCTTACCAGTGAGTTCAATTATCTTCCATCATGTCACAATGGTCTCATTGGTCTGAAAACCTGCACTGTGTCACAGTGGCTTCTTGGTTCCATGCGGTTACGTTGTGTCACAATGGAAACCTTGCTTTCTCCTTTTTACAATGGCTCCTTGGCTCCATGCGGCCTTACCTCTGAGCTCAGTCATCTTCCATCATGTCACAATAATCTCCTTGGTTTGAGAAAGCTCCAGAGTGTCACCATGGCGCCATGATTCCATGTGGCCTTACCTGTTGGTTCAATCATCGTCCAACATTTCACAATGGTCTCCTTGGTTTCAAAAGGATCAACTGTGTCACAGTGGCCCATGGCTTCCATGCGGTTCTGTTGTGTCACAATGGCAACCTTGCTTTCTTCATTTCACAATGGCTCCTTGGCTCCATGCAGTCTTACGTGTTAGTATAATCATCTTCCATCATGTCACAATAATTCCTCTGTCTGAAAAAGCTCCACTGTGTCGCAGTGGCTCCTTAGTTCCAGGCATTCTGTTGTTTTACAATGGAATCCTTGCTTTCTTTGTGTCATAATGGCTCCTTGGCTGCATGCGGCCTTACCTGGTGGTTTAATCATCTTCCATCATTTCACAATGGACTCCTTTGTTTGAAAAAGCTCCACTGTGTCACAGTGGCTCTTTGACTCCATGTGGCCTTACCTTTTGGTTCAATCATCTTCCATCATGTCAAAATGGTCTCTATGGTTTCAAAAAGCTCCACAGTGCACAGGTGTCCCATTGATCTATGCAGTTGTGTCGTATCACACTGGAATCCTTGATTTCTTTGTGTCACACTGGATACTTGGCACCATATGGCCTTTCCTGTGAGTTTGATCATCTTGCATCATGTCACAATGGTCTTCTTGGCCTGAAAAAGCTCAAATGTGTCACTGTGGCACATTGGTTCCATGTGGTTCTGTTAGGCCACAGTGGAATCCTTGCTTGTTTCTTTTCACAATGGCTCCATGGCTCCATGT